>NW_021850170.1:178789-195206 GCF_003651465.1 Formica exsecta
ATCTTAGCGACTCGTACCCGCTCTCTCCCGTGACGTCACGCGCTCCCCCGACCCCCCACCCTCTCGCCCCGCTTTCCCCCCGGCCACGCTTCCCGTCTCGCCCTACGTATTCCCCCTGCTCTCCCACCGGCCCGCACTTCCCCCCGCGGTCATCTGTCTATCTCTTTCTATTCATATCTCTGTCCTCCTCTCTCTCACGGACTGTCTCTCTCGCACTCATGGGAAAAATGGGCTAGAACCGCCCTTACTATCCTACTCATTTTTTTGACGTTTTTCAGGGCCGTGTACAGCCACTTGTTACCTTACTTGTTCCAGTCTGCACTTATTTTGCGCACAATCACCGATTCTAAATAAGTGAGAGGAAGAGCCAATATTAGAATAAAAAAATGTTAATGAGTGCTAATAAGTGTTAATTGTAAGATTATGGTGCATTGCCAGACCTTTGAGATACTTCCCGTATTTCTGTCATGCTGCAATTCGTTCCATTTTGAGCATTTATATATAGTCACTTATATATAGTCACTTCCGTCCGCTTGCTTAGCACCAAATGCTCTCTTCTGTGATTCTTTCCTCATTGGGCATAAGTGTGGTCTTGGATCGTCTTAAGATTTCATTCAACTAATAAAATAACCGCATAGCATCTTAAAATCGTACTTGAGATGATCTTAAATATAAGAACGGACTATGAATACCGGCCATAAATCTCCTTTGAGGAATAAGGACTTCTTATTGGCTAAACCGCGTTTTATAGACCTTTCTTGATCAAACAAGAAGCCTTATTGGCTTCCTTATCTCAAGAAAGGTCCCGAGCTTCCATCTACATGAAGCTAGCTGGCAGAAATTATTAAATATGATTATTTTTAACTTTTCTGAGTGTATTTCGTTTGTAAATCGTTTGTGATTGATTGTGAGTCGGTTTTTAACATTTGTGACAAATTAAGTTTTTTGTAATTAACAATTTTAGTTTAGTCATGATGTCAGCCGATACTTTTTAGTAATAAACAGATTTTATGATAACTGATAACTGTAATCGACAGGAAATTGTTTGTGATTTATAAATATATCAATGTAACGTTTGTGAATTAATAAACTTTTTAATTACGTGCAAAATAAGTTTATTTTATCCCTTGTTTCGGAGGGACTTATCCACTGGTCTCTGCGGCTTCCCTAAGCAGCACGGGAGGTAGAACTCTGCGTAGATCATCTACAAAGGGCTCAAGTGGGCAATTATGAAAAGAACTGCCCAGTGAGAACGGTTCGCTCCAACAAGAAAGTCTCTTGGTGGGGACCGGAACTGCAGAAGCTCAGGGAGGGGGCTTGGCGTGCCTGGAACAGAGCCAGGGACACGGGTCGGGGTGATTACGATAATTACGGCCCCCTATTTGAAAGGTTGTTTCTGAAGACATTTTTCACGAGGAATACGGGAAAATAGTAAAAAATATTCCGACCAATAGTTTTTGAGATATATCACTTTAAAGTATTGGACATGATAATAAAACTTTATAAAAACGGACCCAACGATGTTGACCTTGACATATGTTATCAAGATCATGATCTTGAGTAACTTTTCCTTATAACTTAATCGGCGGTCTCTTATAATTTTTAAGATATTTAAAGTTAAAGTTTAATTCGAAACAAAAATTTGGTTTGGGTTATATAACGTAACCCAAACGAAATTTTAGTTTTAAATCAGAAATAGGTTTGGGTTAGGTTATATCTTTCGGAAGAGGAGCCCTCCCGTAGGGGGGCAGAACCCACTGCATCCACGCATATACTTTACAACGCGAAGCGAGGTCCACTCCACAATTACTAATAGTAAGAGCAATAAGAATTTTGTGTTTATGTTCAAAAAACGTAAACAACACAAGACATTGGTAGTACATACGATTCTAAGCTACACATGGAAGATACTCGCGACAGTGATCTTCACAACATATGTCAAGGTCAAGGTCATTGGGTCCGTTTTGTAACGTTTTATTATCATGTCCAATACTTTAAAGTGATATATCTCGAAAACTATCGGTCGGAAAATTTTTTTACTATTTTTCTCGTGTTTCTCTTCAAAAATGCTTTCAGAAACGACCTTTCAAATAGGGGGCCGTAGTTATCGTAATCGTGCCCACAGGTCACCCGTTCGACTGTATCTCTATCGGAGGTCCCAGAAAACCTATAGAGACTCTGTAGTACCCGCCAAGAGAGAGAGAGAGAGCTGGAGGAAATTCTGCGAATCCATGGAGGAGGTTCCGGAGGCCTCCAGACTCTGCAGAATACTGGCAAGAAAGCCGGACTCTGTAACGGGCCGCTTTCGCGAGTTCGGATATGCTCGGTCGGGATCAGGGCTCGTGAAAGGGTTGAAACACGACGATAGACGCATGATTTAAATTATCTGTTTATTTGCCTTCTTGATTAAGTCCGGCGAAGCGGGTGCGCGGCGGATGTTATTGCGCGAGATATATTTAAAGCGCGATAGTTGTTCGGCACGTATTTTACAATGTGTACGTGCGGATAATTCCGCGAGTATTATATAAGGCGTAAGATATAATAATCAGGCACGGTGGTTATTTGGCGCGTGCGGTGTCCAGTATACGTACGGCGAGGCCGTGTTTGTTGTGACGGCATAAGAGATGAAAGAAATGGGGCGGCGGTTAGTCGGCGCGCGTACGGCAAGGCCGGGTTTATTTTGACGGGTTCAAAATATATAATAAACGGCGCGACAGGTATTTGGCGCGGTGATTGATTTGAACGGATGGCAAAACCATGTTTTAATTATGCGTCGAGGTGTTGCGGACGCGTCGCGTATTCCCAGCTGTTCGGGGATGCGGCAGAAAATCGGGTACTCCCGATCGGGCGGAGAACTCTCCGTCCCTATTCCGTACGCGGATCTAAGGATGGCCGGCGGAGTCGAGAAAACTTGACGGGCAGCGAACTCGCTAACCCGCGGTCTGTCTGGCCGGAGCAGTCGGATGCAATGATGCCAGAATTGAGACGCGAGCAACACGACTCCGTTCTGGTGGGGATACACACACAAGCGTAAACCGTGTACGTGTAATGCGCAGAGCGCTCTGCGTGTGTATCCCCACCAGTACGGAATCGTGTTGCTCGCGTCTTAATTCTGGCATCAGTGGTCGGATGTTAGACCGTAAATCTAAGAGAGCGGTGAACCCTCTCGTTGAATCAATTGGAAGATCGGTAAGAATTCGTAGGTGGAGCGTAAACCGAAAATGCTCGGCGGAGGCTGTGAACTCGTCAACCCCTCGTTCCGTCGTTCTGCGAGTATAAGGATTGATTTGTCGGAGTATCTCGAGTGTACTGCTCGAGAGACTTCAGGTACCGGTTTGGTACCAAGATGTAATTCGGCGGTCTTTTTATAACGAGAGAATAACGGGAACCGCGTCGTTTCCCTATGGTAAAGATAACGACGCGTTGTTTTCGGCGGCAATAATTAACGGTTAACGCGCCATTACCTTCCGGCGAGAAAACGACGCGGCGATTCGGTGGTTCAGCGCTCGGTGTTTTCCAGTAGTGCTCGGCGGTTCTTGGTATCGGTACGGGTCGTAACGGCAGTATAACGGTTGTACGGTAATCTTAAATGCTATCTCACAATGAGTATTAAAAAAGGGCTAAGCACCTCTGCCTCTACCCGGCTGATGTTCGCTGGGCGGCAGACTTCCTGCGAATCAACTGTCGGGTAACGATGGAGGATGCATAGTTACAACTCAAACCTGCAGGCAATATGCTTTTCAGATGGGGACCTGGTTTCGGGAGAGCGATGTCTGGTTCATCTCCTGGAGACCAATTTTCCGGGCTTCAGGAGGGAATCTGATGTCGACTCGGACGGGTGGGCTGCGGAGCTCAGGTTAAGGGCACGTGGTTGCGATTGGGAACTGGCGGTTAGCACTGTCAAGCCTGAGGGTGGAATGGGCCGTCAAATCCTTTAAGCCATTCAAGTCCGCTGGACCGGATGAGATTTTCCCGGCGCTCCTACAAGAGAGACTCGGGTAGGTCAGCGGGCCGCTTACGTGGACGCTGAGAGCATGTCTTACTTTGGGTTATCAGCCCAAAGCCTAAAGGCTGGCAAGGGTGGTATTTATACCTAAAGTCGACAGAACGTGCTGCACCTCTGCCAAGGATTTCAAACCGATCAGCCTGACATTTTTTCTTCTGAAAACGTTGGAAGAGCTGGCCAAGGCTTATTTCAGGGATATTGTTTTTGGGCGGCATCCGCTGCACGAAAACCAACTCGTTTATAGGATGGGTTTCTCTACGGAAACGGCGCTCCACTCTCTGGTATCCCAAATTGAAAGAGATCTCATGGAGGGAGGTTATGTGGTGGGGTCCTTTCTACATATAGAAGGCGCCTTTAACAATCTCAGAGTAAAGAATAACAGGAATGAGCATTTGGTGTTAAACGAGCGGACGGAAGTGACTATATATAAGAAGACGCTCAAGATGACCGCTCAGGGACAAATTGCAACATGACGGAGATACTGGAAGTATCTCAAAGGCCTGGCAATGCACTATGATGCTCTGATGATCTTACAATTAACATTTATTAATAATATTTTTTTAGCCTAATATTGACTCTTCCTCTCACTTATTTACAATCGGTAATCGTGCGCAAAATAAGTGCAGACTGGAATAAGTAAGGCAACAAGTGGTTGTACACGGCCCTGAAGAACGTTGAAAAAAATGGACGCTCAAGTTGTAAAAGGAAACAATAAAAACGCTCCTCCTCTCGCGCGAAAAAACGATCTCTCTTTATTTCACGACCTTTCGACAATTCGCCGTCTCGCTCGAGCGATAAGCGCGCTTATATCGCCGCTAACCGTTCCTCTCTCCGTACGACCGCCCTCCGACGATCCTCCGTCTCCCTCGACGCCGGATACCCGGCGTCCGTTCGCGGATCGCGCGCTAGGAGCGACGCGTGTCCCTAAAGAATCGCGATAGCGGATCGCGCGCTAGAAGAATAAGTAAGGCAACAAGTGGTTGTACACGGCCCTGAAGAACGTTGAAAAAAATGGACGCTCAAGATGACTGCGATGACATACTACCATTCGCGATATATCTACCCCCACTACCAATATGCTTACTCCTGTTCTTTACTATGAGTTAACAACACCTCTCATGAAGTTGTTTGTAGGGAAGCAACGTTGCGGGATATCCCGGACAGTCTGGTTCATTGGATCAGGAATATCCCTGCCGAAAATGGTCGATTAAAACGGATTTTAAAAAATGTAATCCGAATCGATCGGGATTTCTGCACCGAAAATGCGGTATTAAAACCGATTGAAAATAGTCAAATCGAATTTAGTACGCTTCAAATCGAGTCGCGCCGGGAAAAACCGCGACCTCGATCGAGCCGAGCGTCATCTCCCGAACAATCTCTTCGATTCCGTTGGACGTATAGTAAGGTCGGTTCTAGCCCATTTCCATGAGCGCGAGAGAGAAGTCCATGAGAGAGAGGAGGACGGAGATATGCCTAGAAAGAGATAGATTGATGACGGCGGGGGACGTGGGGGCGGGGGGAGAGCAGGGGAGTACGTAGGGCGAGTCGGGAACCGCGATCCCCAATCGAGCCGAGCGCCATCTCCCGGGCAATCTTGGCGACTCGTACCCGCTCTCTCCCGTGACGTCACGCGCTCCCCCGACCCCCCCCCCCTCCCCCCCCGGATTGTGCTTAATGTGACGACCTACGGCAGCCACAATATCCATTCGATTATTCGTGTTTATTTGGATTGACAACAATATGGATTAGAATATAATGATTTTAGATTGGAAGTAATCCGCGAAAGCGATATTAAAACCGATTATAGTTCGTTCGGAATTAAAATCGATTACTTTTTAATCCGGGCGCGAATTGAACCGATTAAAACGGATTATGTTTTAATCGGTTTTAATCGACCATTTTCGGCAGATATGCTCCTTCGGCGAGTTGTAGGTGCCTACAGGGCGGGGTGTTCTCTCCACTTCTGTGGTGTCTAATAGTCGACGGACTACTTAGGAAACTTAATAACAGGGGCTTCTTCGCGCAGGGATATGCGGACGATCTGGCGATCATTGTGCGAGGACCCTTTCTGGACACGCTTCTGGAGCTCACGCAGTGTGCTCTTGGGGTAGTAGAGGAGTGGTGTGACAGCACTGGTCTCTCGGTTAATCCGCGGAAGACGGAGCTGGTCATATTCACTCGCAGATACAAGCTGGGCTGTGGTAGGACCCATCTTGGGAGGCATTAGACTGACAACCTGACAGGCCAGGTCAGTGAAATATCTTGGAGATGTCCTAGACAGAAAGCTGATGTGGAGCGCTGCGCGCTCTTATATACGCCTCTCATCGGATCCCATTCACTGGTAGCGGCTCGCGGCAAGCTCATTAGGCTGCCGCAAGTTCGCACATGCTCGGCGCGTGATGTCAGCTGTGAGCTAGCATGTGTTGGGCGCGTGATTTCTGCCCGTGCGCGGGGCGTTCTCATGCTCTTGGCGCGCCTGCTTTTCGGCGCTCTTGTGGCGGAAGTCCGCCACAGGACCCTCCTGGTTGTGGTAGAGCCCTTCTACTGTGGTGCGAATCGGACTAGAAGTCGCGTCTGTCGTCCACTCCTCGTTCCTATGGCTTCGGGGATGACTTCTTTTGCAGCTTCTCTGATGGTGTTCTCCGTTGTGGTCTGTTTTGTCAAGTCGTAGGCTGATTTAAATCGGTCTGTTGAGACGTTCACCGTTTTCCCTCTGATCCGGAGCTTGAATGTTTTCTCGCCTCTGTTTAGCACTTCGTACGGTCTGTCGTAGGATAGCTGTAATGCTCCTACAGGTGCATCGTGCCATACGAATACTTTCGACGTTTCATTCATGTCCTTGAATATGAACGTAGTTGGTTGTCCGTAGTATTTGAATTGTGGTCGTAACTTCTGCATCGCCTTTCGCAGCTGTTCGATGAAGTCGCTCTTGTCCCCTTGTGGTGTTCTTCCTTGGTCTTGTAGGAACCGTCCGGGTAGACGTATTGGTTCCCCAAACACTAATTTGGCTATTGTGGCGTTCAAGTCTTCTTTGTGTGCAGATCTTATGTTCATCAGGATTATTGGCAGCATTTCCGTTCATGCGTCTGTTTGGTGATATTTGATTGCTGCCTTGAGTTGACAGTGGAAGCGTTCTACCATCCCGTTCGATGTCGGATGATATGTTGTTGTTCGGAGGTGTGCTGATCCTGAAAGTTGCGTCAGATGTCGGAAGAGAGTCTGCTTCGAACTGTCGGCCTTGATCTGTTGTGATCCTTGTTGGAGTTCCGTACTGTGTGATCCATTCTGTGAACAGAAATTTTGTGACGATTTCTGCCGTGATGTCCGTTATCAGTGTAGCTTCTGGCCACCGTATATACCGATCGACGATCGTGAGGCAGTATTTATATCCATTTGATAGTGGTAGTGGTCCGATTATGTCCATGTGTATGTGTTCGAACAATGCTATTGGTTTCTGGAACGTTCCCAACGGCATGGCATTGTATCTGCTTATTTTTCCTCGTTGACATTGAATGGCTCTCGTCCATGCGCTGCAGTCTTTCTGGATTTGAGGCCAGATGTATCGTTGTGCGATTGCCTTGCCGATGCTCTAGTTCCCGATTGTGTCAGGTCATGCAGGGATTGGAGGCCTGCCTTCTCAGTGGCTTGGGCATGTATGGGCGTGTTATTGGTGTGGCTGTGTCACAGTAGATATCTGTCGAAGTGCCAGGAATCCGTATCTTGCTCAGCTTGAGTCCTTGGTTGCTGGTTAGAATTGCTTGCAAGTCCTCGTCATCTTCCTACGCTGCTGCTAACTCTTCGTTTCCGACCGTTTTATATACTTCCTCGATCCTTGATAGTGTGTCAGCTATCGTGTTGTCCTTGCCGAATACGTGTTGGATGTCTGTGGTGAACTGTCCTATGTACTCGAGGTGGCAAGCCTGGCGTGGAGAGCTGCGCAGCGGATCCTGGTTGAAGGCGTACATGATAGGCTTGTGGTCAGTGTAGACTGTGAATAACCTTCCTTCGACCATATGCCTAAAATATTTAATAGCCAGGGTCAGTGTAAAATGCTAATAGTTCCCGGTCATATGGGTTGTATTTTGTTTGCGCTTGGCTGAGCTTAGTAGTATAAAAGGGTATGTTCTGGCTCACATTTTTTCCTACACACAAATCAGCTAAAAAACACCAAAATCATTCATAAAAGCAACAAAAAGAAGAGCTTCTAAAATATTGAAAGAAACTAACAAAATATTGGAAAAAAACCTTCCAAATATTGACAGAAATCCTAAATTCCAAGAGTGTTAAACTCTGAATCAAGACCAATTATAATACAACGACTAAGCGTCTCTTGGACTAAGCCTTTTAGTCGCCTTTCTAGCGCGCACTTTTGGTGATGAAGAATTGATTGATAAATTAATAAAAATTTCCCATAATAAATGGAAAGAAAATGTTCCACGTGTCAAATCAATAAACCACATTCTAATTTTGTTAAAGCAAAAAAATTAAAATATGGAATCAGTTACACGTGCTATGAATGTAAGAAACTTCGAAATGAAAAAATTACTTGTGATGTATGCTTTATAAAAGAAGTAAAACGATGCATGACTAGACATTTTAAACTAGAATGGCATATAAAATTAGAGAAATTTATTAATAAAATGTTACGAGAAAATGATGAATTACATTCACAATTTTCACAAATTTAAAACTCTGAAAAAATAAATATATTGATAAAAATTTTTCCCATAATAAATGGGTTCATTATTCGAACAATTTCCTTTTCATGAAAATATTTTTTCTCAACCGAGAAAAAGAAAAGATGGGATTATAAATAAATCAAAAGACTTTAAAGAATTACCAAACAATTATTGTGATGAAAAAGAAGAAGTAAAAGTTATGAGAGCTAATGGTGCGTGGAATAACATGGTTGTCGATTATTCATTCTACTCGGATATAAATAGTTGTGATTTAAGTATATTTCTTAGAAGAACCAAACCATACGTAGAAGATAAAATACGAACTGGATTTAGAAAACATACAGCTGTAACAGTTTATGATTTAAGTATATTTCTTAGAAGAACCAAACCATACGTAGAAGATAAAATACGAACTGGATTTAGAAAACATATGGGTGTAACAGTAAAATTAGTTGCAAAGGTGCAATATCATGTATTGGATTTATGTGGTAATGTAATTGACTTACACACACATTATTTTCATAGTTATGCTGAAGATATTTTATCTCAGGATATGATTTTTGCTATAATCAATTTTATGTATAATGAAATTTTACATAAATTTGCAAACTTTAATGCAAAAAACACCAAGTTTGTGTTTGATAGAGTTATTCAACTTGATTTACAGTCCGATAAATATACCCCTCTTTGAGGTGGAACTTATGTTAAATTACCCAATTATATTATAGCAAAAAAATGTTGTGTTAATGTTAACAATAGAAAAACTAATCAATTTAAATGCGAGAATCAAGAAAATCTTAAATGCTTTGAATATGCAATAGAGAGTATATTTAATCCTGCTGATGATAATAAAGAAAGATCTTCCAAATATGATATATCGAGGTATGAAATGTTAAATATGAATTATCCTGTACAAACAATATCACTCATATACAGTTAGTTCAGATTTTGAAGCAACATTACAAAAATCATTTATGAAGAATGTCGATGTCATTCATGAACATAAGCCGAATAGTTTCTGCTTTGATACAATATAAATAACGTAGTTGTTGATCAGTATGAACAACAGTATGACACATCAATATGTAAAGAATGCAATAAAAAATATAAGAATGAAATTATTGAAACCTGTAAAGAATGCAATTCGAAAACCAACATTAAAAAAAAAAGGGGATATTAATAATATACATATGGAGGTAAGATTCATTGACACATTTAGATTTATGGACAAAAGTTTAGATTCATTAGTTAAAAACTTACTCGATGTAAACGATTGTTTTTGTTCACGTTTCAAATCTGTTCAAGAAATAACAAATATGAAGTTACTTCCTATAAACGAACATGATGTACTTAAAATGATTGCAAGATGCAAAAAGTGTAATGGAAATGTATTTAAACCTGTTAATTATTCTAAATTTAAAACTATGTTAAAAAGATTTAAAAAAGAAGATTTACATTTAGTTCTACAAAAGGGAATTTATATGTATGAATGGATGGACTCTTATGCTAAAATGTATGAGTTATATTTGCCCAGCAAAAGTAAAGAATGGTATTCAACTTTAAATGATGAAAATGTGAGTCCTTCTAAACTTAAATTTGCGCATAAAGTATATAGACATTTTAAATGTAAAACTGTAAAAGAATATCATAATTTATACTTGAAATTAGACACTGTTTTATTACATGATGTTTTTAACAACTTTAGAGAAAAATGCTACAAAGAATATGGGCTTGACCCTGTATATTATATATCTGCTCCACATTTTGCTAATGATGCTTCATTAAAATACACTGGACAAACATTAGAATTGTTATCAGATAGGAAAATGTACGAAACATATGAAGCTGGAATAAGAGGTGGAATATCTATGATTCCACACAGATTAGCTAATAATTGTTCCTTTTATGATAATAAAATTGGAAAGACGGTTAAACTATCCAAAGAAAAAGCAATAGAAAAAGGTATATATAACAGCAGAAAGCATGTTAGCTATATTTTATAATTGGATGCTAATAATCTATATAGGTATGCGCTTAGTCAACCCCTTCCTATAGGGGAATTTAAATATGAAAATCAAAGAATAATTATTTAATTGATTATCGAATGTTGCAAGAATGCCTTAACCAAGCAATAATCTTAAAAGATATAAAAAAGGTAATAGCATTTAGACAAAAAGCGTGGTTGAAACCCTACATTGACTTAAATACAAAACTTAGACAAGAAGCTAAAAATGATTGTGAAAAAGACTTTTTTAAACTCATGAATAATTCGGTATATGGAAAACAAATGGAACAGGTAAGAAACAGATTTCAGGTGGACTTGTTTTATTCATATAAAAATTTTGCAAGGTGTAAAAATTATGAAGATAGACAAATAATAGATGATGATAAAGTGCTCGTGTATAGAAAAAAGAAAGAAATAATATTAAATAAACCTATATATGGTGGGTTTATTGTTTTAGAGTTATCAAAGTTATTGATGTATAAGTTTTATTATAATTTTTTGAAGAATTATGGTGATAAAGCTAAATTGTTAGGAACTGATACTGATTCATTTATTATTTATGTGGAAACAGATGATCTTTACATGGATATAAAAAACAATATACATTATTTCGATACGAGTAATCATAAAATCGATTGGATGCCACAAGTAAATAAAAAAGTAATCGGTTTATTCAAAGATGAATATCTCGGGATAGCTTTAAGAGAATGGGTTGGATTGCGGTCTAAAATGTATGCTTTTAGATACGATGAAACTGAAACAAAGTTTTGTAAAGAATCTAAAAAGTTTATCACAAAAATAAAAGAGAAAAACGTATGTAAAGGAATAAAAAGGTCAAATATAAAAAAAATGAAATTTGATATGTACAAAAACTGTTTGTTTGAAGGTAAAAACACAACTGAAACTGTATACAATATTACATCAAAAGAGTTGAAACTTTACACTGTTAAAACAAATAAAATAGCATTATCGCCTTATGATGATAAAGTATATTTAAATAATAATATAGAAACGTCTCCTTTTGGTTATGAAAATACCAGGCAAATGTAGTTCTTTCGAAGGAGAGGACCTGAACTTAACTCAGGTGAAGCCCTTAAAAAATGTGAGTGTAATGATTGACTTACATGATGCACATCCTACGGACTAAGCGTCCTTCGGACCTATTCTTTCAGACGCTCCCTTCGGCAATGTCCTAGCAGGTCACTGGCACAGTGTTAATTCACTTGTAAACCTGCTTAAGATATATTTTTTTCTTTCAATTAATATTTTTTTCTTTCAATTAATATTTTTTCCATACTGGAAACATTCTTTTTAATTCAGGTCAAGCGCTCGAAAGGCACCTGAAAGGCACCCGAAAGGTTTAGTCCAAGGGGTGCTTAGTCCAAGGGACGCTAAGTCCGAAGGATGCTTACGAAGTGATTAGATCCTTCTTATTTATCCATTGGTTATGTGTATTATCAAAGCCTAGCCATTTAACATAAACTTTATTTCCTTTTCTTTTTAATATTTTTTCAACTAAATAGATATTAGATGATTCAGAGTTTAACACTCTTGGAATTTTAGTTTTTTGTAGTTCTTGTTCATAAAAAGTTCCTTTAATCTCTTCACCATTCATATCTTTAATATGATAATATAGAGGTATGTTTTTAAAAACTTTATCTATTACAAATATTTCAGTTGACCAATTAGGTGTATATCCTTTTTCAAACATATGCTTTAATTTATTAATCCTTACATAATCACCAACTTTGAATCGTATCTTCAAGTGTCTTTCAGGCACATCCTTCGTACTTAGTCTTTCAGACGCCTTCTCAGGCAGTTTACTAGTTAGTCTTTCAGACGCGACCCCTTGGGGCTTGTCAAGACGGCTTGACGCGTCTGAAAGATTAAGTCCAAAGGATGCTTCACACGGTGTCATTCCTATAGTTCTATGCTTTCTATTATTGTAAATATTCAGCAAATTTGGAATTGTTTCCACATTAATTCTGTGAGTGATCTATTATATCTTTCAACAATTGTAGCTTTTTTATCACTATATGTCGAATAATGATTAATTTTATTTTGTTCCATGAGTTTTTTAAAATTTTTATTATAAAATTTTTTTCCATTATCTGTTTGTAGATTTTTTTGTGGTTTATGCTGTGAGTTCAGGTCAAGCGCCTGAGATAGGTTTTTAAAACAAATACTCATTGCCTTACATACGCTTTCTCCAGTTTTATTTTTAACAGGAATTGCCCAAGCAAATTTGGAAAAAGTATCAATAATTGTTAATAAATATTTATATCCCTTATTAATTTTGGATATTCCCTTTAAGTTACCCGAATCCATTTCAACAAGATCAACCTGCCAAAGATCATCGACTCCTAATGTAATAGTAGATTTTCTTGGATAATTTCTCCTTGCCGGTTTGTGTAATTCATCAATAATATCGTTTTTACTAACGGTCATTTATTACAAAATAACCATTTATCTTCATTTGTTTTAAGTACTCTTCACGTGGAAAGTATTTCAAATTTTTAATAAAATCTTTTTCACGTAAATGAATTTCTTCTTCAGATATTTGTCAAGCCTCAAATAAATGTAATAACTCACAATAAAAATTAAATGATAATTTATATTCTTCAAACCTATCCATTAATTTTAATGATGTTTTGAATTCATTATCTAATATTTCAATTATAACAGATATGACACTTCTTGCAAATAATGGTGTAACAACAATACCTGATAAAGTTGATGCCGCAAATATTGCTTTACTAAGTGATATACTGATTTTACATTTAAAAAAATACTTATAACTTTTTCGATAAACATAAATGCGCGAGCATAAAGAAAATAAACATTCGTTCTTTAAAATACTCTTCCATTTATTATTAATAAATGTCTAAACATCGCCTTAAAATGAAACATTTTAATTTTATACATAAATATAAAAGAGGTGGTGGATTCTTTCCAGATGTAGTACGTGGTATAATTTTAGGAGAATCGGGTAGTGGAAAAACATTTTTATCTACTAACTTTGTCGCAAACAAATGGCTACCATATAGGCAATTATATGTTTATAGTCCATCTATAGACCAACTTATTTATGTAGGATTAGAGAAAGAGTTAGAAAAAGATAAATATGATATTGATTATTTATTTGAGGGTAATTGGGAAAAAATTTTACCGGTAGAAGAATGTGCATCAAATAGTTTAGTAATTTTTGATGATGGAATGTTGAAAGATCAAAGTAAAATAATAAGATATTATTGTGAAGGAAGACATAAAAATATTAGTATTCTCGGATTATATCATTTTACGTAATGTATCAGACAAAGGACAACTGTTAAATACTGATTCAGAATTGTCGAATGCTTCACCGTCGTCGTCGTCGTCAAATACAAAACCGTTAAATACAACCTGTACACATAAGATGTTAAATACAGACTGTACTCATAAGATGTTAAAACAACCTAACAAACCTCCAGTTCTTGAATGCAAATCTCCGGTTTTAACATGAAAACGGGGTTTAATTTTGGAAATAGATCATTTAAAAGTACATATGAAATAATGGGTACAATAGTCCAAGGGATGCTAAGTCCGAAGGATGCCACAGATGTACAACCTTATCAAGATACTAAACTTGAAGAAATAATTAGACATGACGAAGTACTAACCCATGTAGATAAAATTCGGGTAGATAAAATGATGCCATTTGTACATTATAATTTCGATGTCCCGCGTGAAGAAACTTTCAACACACCAAAATATCAACCATCACTCTTTAAATATCGTTATTAAATGGAATTAATAGAAAAAATGAGTGTGGTATTGTTAATCTTTTTTTTTCATTGGGTTTGCTATTTCAAAAATAGAAATCATATATGTTATTTTGATTCTGTGGGAGGAGATGCATCTATAGAATTGAAAAATTATTTTAGGGGAAGTAGACTCATTATGAATACAAAGAAAGTACAAAAGAAGAGTGATCCGGCTATTTGTGGTTACTTATGTATAATAGTTATTTATTTGTTGGGAGTTAAAAAAATTAAATGGAAAGATATAATAAAACAATCGGAATAGGTGATATTAAGGATGTTTTATACTATATAAGAGTTTGACCTGAACTAAGAGTGACAAATGACATTGATGTATTGCCTAAAGTGTAAGACAAAAACAAAATCAATGCGCGAGCAAAAAGAAAATAAAAATGGTAAATGAAGATTACATATGTAAAATATAACACATATTTTGATAGCAAATTGAAAGCTCCAAAATGCAAAAAAATAAATCTAATAAATGGCATCAAAACATAGTTCACATTAAGACCTTTTGTTTGAAAAATATCAAGATAAAATTGTGAAATTACAATACAAGTATATTTATCCTGAAATTAAAAGGCATGGCAAGGAATATGATTTTCATATAAAATTTAATGATAAACATGGTTTTATGCCAAACAAAACAAGAAATTTACCAAAAATACGTGTTACAAAGGAAGATGGGAGTGCTTATCCTGAAGATAAAACTAGCTTTTTAGTTAACAATTATTTTGCGTACATGTGGAGTTTGATTACAGTTTCAATGTTCAAAACTAAGTTGGATAATACCTCGCGGAAAAATTAATTTAGAAAGTTATCGTTTAAAAGTTTGGTATATTGAATATGATGAAATTACAACGACAAACTTGATGGACGAATTGAAATATTTTAGTTTAGCTGGTAAATATGCGTTTACATATAAATGCTTTCAGTGTGTAGAATATCGAGGATTACCAGATTTAAATACTTTACGTATGCCCTTAAATGATTTTGTTTTTACTCAGGAACCAAACTGGGCATTTGTTTTCTTTATAAAAGATAAATTTCTGTACGACCAAAATGAGAATCCAACAAATTGGGACCATGCTAATATTAAAAATATTCAAATATTGGAGAAGAAAGACATCCTTCCGAACCTCAAAATTATGAAATTGAAAAAGGAGATTATTACGAGTTGTATCGTTCAAGTTCAGAGTACGATGAAGCATTATATGGTCCTGATAGAATGATTTCTCAGTTTCACACGGTTGACAATTTTATAAAATATAATTGCTTTTTTAATATTGATTTGAGGAATAAACCAAAGAGTATTTCCACTGTGGAGAAATTACCAAAAATTTTAATTGCTGCATCTTCCAAATCTTTCAAGGGATTAAATTGTTACGTATAATAGTATTTGTAAACCAAAAGACATAGCTTATGATATGGTTATGAATAGAATGGTAGTTCAATATTTTTAATTCATATAAATGCTGTACAAACTGAAAGGAAATTTAAAAGATGGGGTATCTTTTAGTTTTGATAAACTTAAACACATAAAGTTTGGTGAAATAGGGTTGGTAGATATATATATTCCTGGATATGATAACGCGCCAGAAAGTCTAAGCGTCAAAAGGGTGTCTGAGAGGCACCTGAAAGGGTTAGTCCAGGGGGCGCTTAGTCAGAAGGATGCTTTATCATCTGAAATTACATTTTTATTTGTGCCGGAAGAACTAAATTTAGAGGATGCGCCTGAAAGGCGCCTGGAAGGCTATGTCCGAAGGATACTAACAAAGTATACAATAACTATTAATTTAGGTCAAGATCTTAATTCAGCTGAAAATATTCAAAAGAGTGTCATATATAAAGTGAAAAATATTCTAGAAACAGAAAAAAAGAACTGGGCACCAAAATATAAAATTGATTTAGAAGTGAGTTCTATTAG
>NW_021850170.1:195644-196476 GCF_003651465.1 Formica exsecta
GGGTGTATTTGCTATTCAAAACTTAAAAAATCTTATAGAAGAAGAAAGAATAAATCTCATAGAAGAAGTACCGCTAGCTTTTGATATAAACAAATTTAAATTTGAGAAGAATAATAATGAAACAAGGGTATATAGTCCTGTAAAATTAATAATAACCCATCCTGGTAAAATATTTATTTCTGGTAAAATATTTGATATTCCACAATATGCTGTTATAGAGTCGGGTAAAGAAACTGTATTCAAAGGTGAAAACCAGAAGGGAGTCACTCTTAGTTCAGATCAAGCATCTGAAAGACACCTGAAAGGTTTAGTCCAAGGGACGCTAAGTCCAAAGGACGCCCTTGATATGTGTGTATATTCAAATTTTGTGGAAGGACCGATATTTAGATTTGTTGCAAATAAATTACCTGCTTATATTAAACCTGTGAATGTAATGTATTTTCATTTTGGAGATAACATAGGTCTATTTGATAAATTAAAATTTACTTTCGAAGGAGAGGGTCCGAACTTAACTCAGGTCAAGTCCTTAAAAAATGTGAGCGTAATGATTGACTTTCATGAAGTGCATCCTACGGACTAAGCGTCCTTCAATATACAAAATAGAGTGATGAATTAATAAAAATTTCCCATAATAAATGGAAAGAAAATGTTCCACGTGTCAAATCAATAAACCACATTCTGATTTTGTTAAATCAAATAATTTAAAATACGGAATCAGTTACACCTGCTATGAATGTAAAAAACTTCAAAATGAAAAAATTACTTGTGATGTATGCTTTAAAGAAGTTCCAAAACGATATATGACTAGACATTTTAAACTAGAATGGCATAT
>NW_021850170.1:197130-197629 GCF_003651465.1 Formica exsecta
TTGATATTCCACAATATGCTGTTATAGAGTCGGGTAAAGAAACTATATTCAAAGGTGAAAACCAGAAGGGAGTCACTCTTAGTTCAGGTCAAGCATCTGAAAGACACCTGAAAGGTTTAGTCCAAGGGACGCTAAGTCCAAAGGACGCCCTTGATATGTGTGTATATTCAAATTTTGTGGAAGGACCGATATTTAGATTTGTTGCAAATAAATTACCTGCTTATATTAAACCTGTGAATGTAATGTATTTTTGTTTTGGAGATAACATAGGTTTATTTGATAAAATAAAACTTTCTTTCGAAGGAGAGGGTCTGAACTTAAAAAATGTGAGCGTAATGATTGACTTACATGAAACAGAATGAAATAATTTTCTTATATAAATATAAGAATGTTTCCAGTATGGAAAAAATATTAATTGAAAGAAAAAAAGAACATCTTAAGCAGGTTTACAAGTGAATTAACACTGTGCCAGTGACCTGCTAGGACATTGCCGAAGGGA
>NW_021850170.1:198161-209613 GCF_003651465.1 Formica exsecta
TTTTTTTTATTTTGAGTACATACCGTTAGGTGATTTTTTTCTTTTTAGTTCCAGTTAACTTTAATTCATTGCTTGATTCAGAGTTTAACACTCTTATAGGGGCCCCTGAGGTATACAATCTTTTCTAATTCATATCTAATTTCCTAGATGTGACAGAGAGAATTGTATAGCTCTTATCGAAGAACCGGAGGTTTGTCTCAAGAACCGAAGATTTGTTGAAGAACCCGGAGGTTTGCCTATTCCTATTCCTGGCGCCAGGACACACACACATACACACAACACCGCTCAGTTTTTTTACACGCCATATTATTTACCAAGTCGGCCGCTCTTGGTAAATAAAATCTTGGATTGGGTGGATTCGAACCGGCAATCTCAAGATTACTAGGCATGTGTTATCTCCCTGAGCCATACGAAGATAACAGTTAAACATGACTAATTACTGAGTGATATGTGATCCGAGCGCTTCGACGCTTGCGCTTCGACGCTTAGTCCATAGGGTGCTAAGTCCGAAGGACGCTTAGTCATTGTATTATAATTAGTCTTGATTCAGAGTTTAACACTCTTGGAATTTAGGATTTCTGTCAATATTTGGAAGGTATTTTTTTCCAATATTTTGTTAGTTTCTTTCAATATTTTAGAAGTTCTTCTTTTTTGTTGCTTTTATGAATGATTTTGGTGTTTTTTTAGCTGATTTTGGTGCAGGAAAAAAATCCGGTCCAGGACGTACCCTTTTGTATACTACTTATTTCGTTTGAATTTCATGCGTTAGAGGTTCACAATTTTGATATTTTTATTCGTTAGAGAATCAGATGTTGACTCCATCTTTTAAATTTTTATTTTTCGGCACTGCTTAAAAACGTCCACCTTTTACTGTCGAAACTAACGGTCGACTGATGACTGTTTCAAACAACCGACTCTTTTCTTTTCTTCGATCCCCTCCACTCACTTTCACAAAACAGGGCGACCGGTCCCCTATATCCCCTATTCGAAACTTATAGCTGCCGTTGCTCACAAGGTCAAAGAATACGAAAAGCAATCCGAAACCGAATAATAAAAATATCAAAATTGTGAACCTCTAACGCATGAAATTCAAACAAAATATTTTTATTTATAGGGCATTGTGAATTTGTCTCAAGATTACTAGGCATGTGTTATCTCCCTGAGCCATACGAAGATAACAGTTAAACATGACTAATTACTGAGTGATATGTGATCCGAGCGCTTCGACGCTTGCGCTTCGACGCTTAGTCTTTATGCTAAGTCCGAAGGACGCCCTTGGTTATCTTTTTTTAATTTTGTTGCTTTTATGAATGATATTTGTGTTTTTTAATTGATTTGTGTGTAGGAAAAAATGTGAGCCAGAACATACCCTTTTGTATACTACTGAGCTTTTTGCTCAGGAATGCAAGTGGTTGCTATCCCTTCTGAGCTTGTTGCTGTAGTACTGCTCCGATTGTTGTGTCGGATGCGTTCGTTGTCAGCGCTAGCTCTGCTGAAGAATTCAGATCCACCAATAGCGTGGCTCGAGGTAGGCTGCTCTTGCAGTTGTCGAATGCGTGTTCCAGCTCGGTCGTCCACGTGATCGGAATTTTTCCTTTCGTCTTCGAGCCTTTGAGCATGTCGTTCAGCGTGGCCTGGTCTTTTGCTGCTCCTGGGATGAATCGTCGGAAGAAATTGATTGTCCCCAAAAACTGTCGCAGTTGTTTGATGTTGGTTGGTTTCGGGAAGTTCCTTATGGCTTCTACTTTTTCCAGTAAGGGTTTTGTTCTTTCTGCCGAAACCTGAGGTAACCGAGGAATTTAACTTCGTTGTTCCCGCACTTGGTTGGATTTATCCGAATGCCGTACGCATCTAGCCTTATGAAGAGTTGTTGCAGGTATTCTCTGTGCTCTTCTGGCGTAGTTGACGCTATGATGATGTCGTCAATGTATGCGTAACAAAAATCCAATCCGTGTAATACTTCGTTGATAAAACATTAAAACGTCTGTACTGCGTTCCATAGACCGAATGACATGAATAAAAATTCGTATAACCCGAACAGCGTGGTCATCGCTGTCTTCGCTACATCCATCGGATGTACGGGTATCTGGTTGTACGCCCGTACAAGATCGACGGTTGTGAAGATCATTTTCTTATGTAGCGTTTGCAAAGTCCTCCATATGTGGTATTGGATATCGGTCCGGCATAGTCCTTGCGTTGAGCTTTCGATAATCTCCGCACGATTTCCATGCGTTGCTCTTTTTGGGCATCATGTATAGCGGTGCTCTCCACGAACTTTTCGATGAATGTATGATTCCCTCCTGTAGCAGCAGGTCAAATTCCGTTTTTGCGGCTTGCAACTTTTCTGGTGCTAATCTACGTGGACGGCATGCTTCCGGTTATCCGGGTGTCGTCTTTATGTAGTGTACCGTGTTGTGTTTTGTTGCTTTTCTTATTTCCGTTGGTTATGTAATGCTCGGGAACTCCGATATTACGTGATGGTAATTCGTACTGCTCAAGACTGCTTTTACCGAGTCCATCTCGTTGTTACTTGTTGCACCTGGAACGGCAAATGATCCGGTTTTTCCGTCGATCAGCTTCCTTCTGCGGATATCTGGTAGTAGATGATAATGCGAGAGGAAGTCTGATCCTATGATTGGCAATGATGAACCGCCACGGAAAATCTCTCCGTAGACCGAAATTCGGCTTTATCGTTATGTAGCCGTACGTTGCGACCTTCAAGCCGTTTGTTGCATAGAATTCGTATGCCTCCGCCAGTTGCTTGCCTTGCATCATTGTGCGCGGGTTGACGCTGACGTCCGATCCAATGTCCATGAGGTATCTCGTTTTCGAGATACGGTCCATCATAAACAAGCGCCTGGATTTCGGGCTAGCGTCGCTGGCCGCCATTAGCGATTGCCTTTTTCGTTTTTTTCTTTTTTGGGGCGCTCTTATGCTCTTGGCGCATCTGCTTTTTGGCGCTTTTGTGGCGGAAATCCGCCACAAATTCATTAATAATTCGTAAATTTTAAGATTTGTATGGGAATTGAACTTTTTTTATTTGGTTAGGTTTGGCAGTCATTAAATGGACAATTTTCTATTGATTTATTCGGTTTTCAAACTTTCAGTTTAATATTTTGAATCCTTTGTTAGAATTCAGAAATTAAGCTGATAAAATAAATAAATATTATGGCTCCCGCCCACAAGAGAAAAAAACTGATAAAATAAATAAATATTATGGCTCCTGCACACAGGACAAAGGACGCGGCAACGCTTGTCGCGTCGCCGCGGCCTGTGTGCAGGAACCATTATACATTTTTAATCTTGTTAATCGCGCTTTGCAGTCTTTATATTTGTCTGTAACAGAAACTTGAGTGCGAGATAGATACATCATATAGCGGTAAACGAAAGAAATATAACTTAATATAACATATCTTAATATTGATGTGATTCTGCCATTATTTTATGACAATAGATCATGCTGTGTTTCTGCCATGTACTCAATTTCTAACGATATTTTGCCGATATAGCATGATATGTGAACAGGGCAAGGGTAATTAAATCTTATCTTGAATGCAAAGTTGCGAATTATAACGTAAAGAGTTCGAAGGACCGTGAAATTTGCGACTGTTTTGCGAAAAGGCGACTCACCGCACGGTACATACCTCGTGTTTCATCCGGAGCAAGGCCCTCCGGTATCGATAGTCTATTGGGCTGGTAGAATTGCATGCAAAATGAGGCAGCAAGCTAGACAAGGCAGTGCAGCTAGCAAGGCAAGGCAGTACAGCATGTAAAGTAAGAATGTTCCTCGTTCCCGTCCAAGTGCGTCCTACGTGCAGTTGCTTCCGAGCACGTACCTCGGGCGAGTGAGTGGCTTTCACTTGGACACAGTACAATTGGACATGGTGCAAATGGACACGTTGCAAATGGACATGAATCTTTGCACACGGTTCAATTGGACACAGTGCATTTGGACACAATAATTTTGGACACAGTAGGTTTTGGACACAGAAGAAAATTCATTTGGACACCCACACACACACACACACACACACACACACACACACACACACACACACACACACACACACACACACACACACACACACACACACACACACACACACACACACACACACACACACACACACACACACACACACACACACACACACACACACACACACACACACACACACACACACACACACACACACACGGAGGGGTGCAAGGGGGGCCTTCGGCCCCCCCCCCTCCCTCACCCGCCCCGCCGGTAGGCAGGATGGACCTCGCTTTACAACTACAGTGGGCAAATTAACGGTGTGCAACTGAATGGTGTGCCACTGAACGGTGTGCAACTGAGCGGTGTGCAACTGAGCGGTGTGCAACTGAGCGGTGTGCAACTGAGCGGAGTGCAACTGAGCGGTGTGCAACTGAACGGTGTGCAACTGAACGGTGTGCAACTGAGCGGTGTGCAACTGAACGGTGTACATTTTTATGTGTGCAACTGAACGGTGTGTAACTGACCGGTGTGCTACTGAACGGTGTCCAAATGAATTTTCTTCTGTGTCCAAAAGCTACTGTGTCCAAAATTATTGTGTCCAAATGCACTGTGTCCAATTGAGCCGTCTGCAAAGTTTCGTGCCCATTTGCAACGTGTCTATTTACACCGTGTCCAATTGTACTGTGTCCAAGTGCACCACTCCCGGGCGAGTAAGCACAAGCGATTTAACTATATGGCGATGTGCCTGTGACCCAACGCTTTCGGCAAGATACACAGCAACAAAAGGGCCCGGAATCGGGGCGCGAAGCGACTTATATGCTCTCGCTTCGCTAATAGCTACCGTCGATAAAAAGCGATGGCAGCACCGATTAGTGAGTATAATCGCGAGATCTATTGGAAATGTATCAAATCGCGATCCATCGACGTCTCGCAAATTAAACTATATTTTAAGTAACTACATACAGAATACTATATTGATAATTCGGTCGACTAATTTTAATGCTGCTATTTACAAAGAATGGTGCACCAAACAATATGTCATGTTATGCTCAGTTTTTATTTAGCTTCTGTTGACATATTGTGCCAAAATGCACTGCTTTAAATCTACTGTTTTTATGCCAAGAACTTCTGCTTAAATTTTGCAAAGATATGCAGAGAGTGCTTGTTTTCTGCTTCATTTCTGCCGGCACTAATTGAAATGGCAAATCATGCGCGGCTGTTGCCAGAGTTCTACCGATATAATATGTAATGCATAATTTACAATACGTGATCTGGAAAACTTGGCTATCTAGGTTTCTTTCTCTCACATACACAGGTAGTTTAAAAATTCCTTCAGGATCATGTTGCATATCCGATGATCTAGGTTGTCCTTGTATTGGACTAATTAAATTCTTATTATTTCTTGTTATTAAGTGTTGTAATTCCACATCGCTACTTGCTTCCACTTCTCTATCACCATCGCTTTCTGTATATTTATCGTGATCAGGATTATATTCTTTATTGGATGAATCTTCCGGCAATTCTTCCTGAATCAAAGCTTGCACTTTCAACAAAACTTTTCGTATCGTAGTAACAGGCCATGATATATTGACCTTTGCAGCTGCCAATTTCCTATAAAAGAAAAAAGCTTTACACATATGTATATAGATAAAATAACCGTTATACATATAAATAATAAAAGACTTCTGTTTCCGTAGAGGACGAATGAGTTAGCGGTTTTGGAGTGGTGTGATAGAGAAGGCGTTTGTGTGATACGGATTTGGGGTGAGAGCGAAAGTGTGTGTGAGAAAGGGAATAGAGGGTGTGGTGAGGGCATGGCAGTGAAGAAGGGAGAAGAGCTAGGGCAAAATTATGGCCCTCGCACACTGGACGCGATGAGCGATGAGCGATGGGCAATATCCAATGAAAGCTCTGCTTTTCCGAAAAAGCAGTGCTTTCATTGGATATCGCTCATCGCGTCCAGTGTGCGAGGGCCATTAGAGTGAAGACGGAGACAGGTATTTTGAGGTTAGTTAAACGGATGGTGAAGTAGAAAGCGACAGAGACGAGATGACAGACAGTGATAAGGAGTGGAGAGGGCGCTCAAGGCAGGAGTAGGAAATACTAGGATAGAGCACGGATTATTTGGAGAGAAGATGGCAAACAGACTGGGTAACTTAGGAAAGGAAATGGGGGACATTGAAGAGATGTTGAAAAGGAAAAGGGGATTAATGGAAGGGGAGAAGGACGGGGAAAGAAAGAAGGAGGACGTTGAGGAAATTAAAAGAAGTAATAAGCTAGTAAGATCGCCGAAATTAGAGATAAGGGTAGAGGGAAAAGGATTTAGCGAGAGGAAGAAAGAGAGGTGATGAAGGGATGCTTAATGGAGTTTAGAGAGTTAAAGGGTAATGCCACTTTAGAATTTTGGAAAAATGCTAAAAAATTTGTAACGGGTGTACTTTTTATGAGCTCGCGGATTCGCTCGGTCGTGATCAGGGCTCGTAAAAAGTATTGAGACACGCGATGTAATTAAAATATAAAGAAAGGTTACTTTATTAACCTCTATCGGCGCGGAATAATAATACAGTAATGCATTACTGACGGGGCGCGGCTGTTATCAATTACGCGAGTCTAACAATGAGATGCGGTATAGTATACGCAACGCGGATATAAACACGCCAGGTCGGCGGCGCGGGGCGCGCGGTCGGTTTGTTGTGACGGCGCGTGGTTCACAAAAACGTGTGAATCGGTTTAAATCGCCGAGACGATTTCTTAGGCGTATGCGGTACTATTTATATCGCGTATTCCCAGAGAACTCGCCAGCCCACGGCTCGTCTGGTCGGATCGGTCGGAAGGTAGATCGTTTCTCGGGAACTCTCGAGAGAAGCGATCTCGGATTGCTAAGAATCGTAAAGCGGTTCGGAAGCCGAGAATGTTCGGCGGAGGCTGCGAACTCGTCAACCTCACGTTCCGTCGTGTTTGCGATTTATTAGGATCGGATCAGGAAAGTCTCGAGCGTACAGCTCGAGCGGATTCGGTTTCTGGTATGATTCTGGTAAATCTGGTGCCTGGATCTAAAAAGGCTGCCGTTATATACTCGAGCGATTAACGATACCCGCGTCGTTCACCCCCGGGTGGGGATAATGACGTATTGTTTTTCGGCAGGTAATTCGGTAATACGTCACCATCCCTGGGCGAAACGGCGCGGCGTTTCGGCGGGGGTCGCTCGGGCGTTCACGGCAGCGCTCGGCGATATTCGGCTTTCCGAATCTCGGCGGCCGTATAACGGCCGTACGGTTGTTTATCGCAACGGTGTATTTAATGTTTAAAAAATGGGCGCTCAGCGCCTCTGCCCCTGCCCGGCCGATGTTCGCCGGGCGGCAGACTTCCGGCGGTCTACTGCCGGGTAACAATGTGTCACCATGGGGGGTGCATTGTTACAAATTTTTTTAGCTTAAATCAGTGCTGGGATTTACTTGTACATTTCGGCTCGATTCCTTGGCTCACGCCTATTGCCCCCCACTCACTGCTCGTGCATTAACAACGAGTCGCCAGATACGTGTAACTAAGGAGCGCGACGCTTCGTCTCAGGAGCGTCCGTATGTAAGAATGCCCAAATATAATAATAAGATAATACTTTTCTAAATGCACCGCGAAAGTTCTCAAAATTAAAAGTTTTTCTTCAATATTTTATATTTCATTGACATAAAATGTCAGAGCCTGTATGCTCTTGACCAAAAGATGCTCGGCTATCTTTAAAATCAGCCAGAAAGGAAGAAGAGGAGGAGACGGTCAATTTAGAAGGCCAATTGTATGGTGCAGGCATCGCAGACTAGAGATAAATAAAAAATTTCTATCGAAAAATGCTACGTAAAATTTTAAGCGTTTTTCTCAAACTGGCCGGAAACATAACTTCAACAGATCTTCATCCATTTACTTGAAATTTTGACTGTAGTTTCAAAATTACATTATCTAGGGAAGTACGTACGGATTTTACGTTTCGTTGTAAACTTTTTTGTTATAAACAATTTTTCACATAATTTTTTACCTAAAAATAAAGTTTTTTGTTTAAACGTGCACCATTTTTACAAAAAACGGTATTTTTTAATTTCCGTACGTACTTCCCGAGCTAATCTAATATAAAACTCAAAAATTTTTGGTCTTTTGTTCCAGGTCAAAAATTAGAGGAGAAATCTTTCCTGCCGCGAAACACTATCCGTGAGAAGAGGCTTCCTTTGCTGAGCTCTAGCGCCGCCATTCTGTAAAAAAAAAAATTTTAAAAATTTGTGGATACATTTCAAAGTATGTACAATAAAGGCCTTTAAACAGATTTTGTATTCCATTCACTATATTCCCATAAAAAATAGTCAAAATTGCTGTTTTCCGGGCGCTAGAGTGGCATTACCCTTTAAGAGAGGAAATGAGGATGGGACTGCAAGGAGTGAGGGAGGAGATAAAGGGCATCTCGGAAGGGCATAAGAAGGCAAAAAAGGGGAGAAATAGAGAAATTGAGGGAGGAGATGAATGAGAGAGAGAAGAGGAGAAAAAAGGAATCAATGAAAGGATAAAGGGGTTGGAGAGGGAGATGGAGGCTTGGAGAATGGAGGAAAAGAAGGAGAGGGGGGTCGGGGAGAGGAAGATTAAGGGATAAAGAGGGAAAAGGGGAAAAGGAAGGAGAGAGTCAAATGGAGTGGAGGAGAGAATAGAGAGGTTAGAAAAAATTGGGGAGACGAAAGAGAGAGAAGGAAGGAAAAAGAATATAGTGGTAAAGGGATTAAGAGAAGAGGGAGAAGGGATAGAAAAAGAAATAAGGGAGGTGCTGAAAAGAATAGGAGCGGAGGTGAGCGTAAGAGGGATGAGAATCCTGGAGGTAGGAAAAAAGACTGGAGAGGTATGGCAGTAGCAGAGTTAGGGAGCGCTGAGGAAAGGAAGAAAATGATGGATAATAAAAGGAAACTGAAAGGAGGAAGGGTGTGGATCGAACAAGATTTGACGTGGAGAGAGAGAAAAGCTAGATGGAAGTTGAGACAAATAGCGGCAAAGGAGAAGGCGAGAGGCAATAGGGTATGGGCAGGAAGGGGAAAATTAAGAATTGAGGGGAAGTGGTGGACATGAGATGAAGAAAGGGAGGAGTCGAGGGACGAGAGAGGAAGAATATGGGAAGAGAAAGGAGAGACAGGTAAGGGAAGGAGGGAAGGGGCAGGAAAGTGAGGTGCTGAAGCAAGGGGAATAGACGGGGGAGGGGATCAGGAGCGAATATAGGGGAAGGGGAGGGGTGAGGAAGCGGAAGGCGGGAGTGAAAAGAATAGGGGAAGGAGGGGGAAAAAGAGGGGAGAAATAAAAATAATATGGAAGATAAAAGGGAGAATAGAAGAATATATTTGAAAAATGCAGGCTGCGAAGAGAAGAAACAGGAAGGGGAGAGCGATGGGAGGTATGATCATGGGAATCAGAAAGGATTTGGTAGAGGGGGAAGGGGAAGAGAGAAAGGATAAGGATGGAATTCTGGTAGGAAGGATAAAATGGAGAAGGGAAGTATGGAGGGTGATTGGGGTATCATACGTAAGTGATGATATCAAAGAAAAACTGGAAGTCATGAAGGGATGGATGGAAGAGAAGGAGAAGGATGTAAGAACGCTAATTGGGGGGAGGGACTTTAATGCGAGGACAGGGAAGGAGGGAGGAAGTGTGGAGGTGTGGGATTGGGAGGGAGAGGAGGGAGGAAGAGAATCGAAGGATCGTAAAGTAAACGGGGAGGAGAGAACGCTTTTAGAGTTTATTGGAGAGAGAGGTAGGGTCATATTGAACGGAGGAGTGAGAGGAGATGAAAAGGGAGAATGGCTTACACAAGGGGTAGGGGTGAGTCAATGATTGACTATGTGCTGGCTAGAGAAGAGACAAAAGAGGAGGTGGCAAAATTGGAAATAAGGGAGAATGTGGAATCAGATCACCACCCACTAGTGGTGTAGTTAGGGAGAGAGGCAAGAGGCATGGAAAAGAGGGGGACGGGGAGAAGGAGGATGATTAGAGGGAACTGGAATAAGGAAGGGAGGACGAGGTTTAGGGAGAATTTAGGAAGGATAGGAGGATTGGAAGGAAGTGTGGACGAAGAGATAAGGGAAATAGGAAAGAGGATAAGAGAGGCTTTGAAGGCGGAGGAGGCAAGACGGGGGCGAGAGGGTGGAGGGAAAAGAGGGAATGAGGAATATAAGGAGGGAAAAAGGGCAGTAAGAAGAGAACTAAGAGAATGATGAGGGAGAGGAGTATAGACGAAGGAAAAAGGAGTATAGAATATTATGTGAGAAGAAGACACAGGAAGATAATACAAGGTGGGAAAGGGTAATAGAGCAAGCCAGAACGGAAGGGCAAATATGTGAAATAGTGAATAGGGAAAGGAGAGGATGGAAGAGGGTGAATAAAGGGATAAAAATGGAGGAATGGGAAGAGTACTTTAGGAATTTGTTGGGAGGGGGATAAAAGGGAGAGTGGTAATGAGAGAATGGAGAGGGGGAGAATTATATAAAGAGACGGTGCTGGAAAGAGAGGAGATACAGAGAGTGATAGGGAAAGGGAGAGGCTCACTTGCACACAGTACAGTTGGACACGTTGCAATTGCACACTGTGATATTAGACACATAAAGTTGCACACCGTTCGATTGGACACATTTCACTTGCGCACAGTTCGTTTGGACACATTTCATTTGCGCACCGTTCAATTGGACACGTTGTTTATGGACACAACACATGTTTTTGTATAATTTGGAATACATACTGTTCAGGAAATATCGCTCGCTTTACTCAATCTTTGCACCGGCATCTCCACTTACTCTAGTCCTTCTTTCTAGCATTCTCTCTCTCTTCCTTTTTCCTCTTGTACGCGGCCGTGACCCAATCCCGCAGCCTGTCCTATCAATCTAACTAGTCTCGCGCAATGTTATCACCCAATCATAAGCACGCTCTCAGGACCTTATCCGCGCTCCTGCGTCGATATCGACCGTTCCGGAAATCCTCGATCATTCTGTGAGTATCGGTCTATCGTGACGCACATTGCCTTTAGAACAGTTTTACGCTCTCTGAATATTTGGTTTAGATTCTCGTGACTCTGCTCAAGTGAACTCTAATACGGTTGTCTCAAACGGTCATTGTCATCTCCCGGAAATTAACAGCATCAAATTAAAGAATCATACGCGCGTGAGGTGTGTGCTATCCCGTCTCGGGACACCGGGGCCTTGTACGCAGTTATCGTGTGAAGCACGCGGTACGTCGTAAATCGACGTAATATTCTCTTGCAACCTCTCTCGAATTCCTCGGCGGATTCTTCGGTTTTACTCAAAGACAAACTATAAAACTATTGTATATGATCCTAGAATAAGAAGAACTAGTGTAATTATAAGAATAAATCGAGATATCATCGCTCGAATAATTGGGAAGTGCGGCCCAGTTTTTTTGTGTGTGTAAATCATTAACTGTTCTGCCCGACACCCCCGAAAT
>NW_021850170.1:210386-230738 GCF_003651465.1 Formica exsecta
CTGTGATATTAGACACATAAAGTTGCGCACCGTTCGATTGGACACATTTCAATTGCGTACAATTCGTTTGGACACATTTCATTTACGCACCGTTCAATTGGGCACGTTGTTTTTGGACACAACACATATTTTTGTCTAATTTGGAATACATACACACGCATGTACGCATGTATAATTTTGAAATTTTTTGACATTTATTATTAACTTTATTTGGTAAATAAACGTTACGTATAACGTGTTACAGTTCGTTTACACACATTTCGTTTGCACACAGTTCTTTCGCGCACAGTTCATTTGCGCACATAAATTTTAGTTTTAAATCAGAGATAAGTTTGAGTTAGGTTATATCTTCCGTAAATGGAGCCCCCCCGTAGGGGGGAGGCGGAACCCACTGTGTCCACGCATATACTTTACAACGCGAAACGAATAAACAAACTGTAACAAACGTTTGTTTACCAAATAAAGTTAATAATAAATGTCAAAAAATTTCAAAATTATACATGCATACATGCGTGTGTATGTATTCCAAATTAGACAAAAATATGTGTTGTGTCCAAAAACAACGTGCCCAATTGAACGGTGCGTAAATGAAATGTGTCCAAACGAATTGTACGCAATTGAAATGTGTCCAATCGAACGGTGCGCAACTTTATGTGTCTGATATCACAGTGTGCAATTGCAACGTGTCCAATTGTACTGTGCGCAAGTGAAGGCTTCTCATAGGGAAACTGAAAGAGGAGAAGGCAGGGAAGTTAGATGGGGTTCCTAATGAGATATGTGTGGAAACATGGGGGAGGAAGTGACGAACTGGGCGTGGAGACTCTGCAACAGAGTTTGGAAGGGAGAAGGGTGGCCGGAGGACTGGAAGGAAGGGGTGATAGTGCCAGTAATGAAAAAGGGAAGGGGGGATGTAGTAGGAGAATATAGGGGGGTGACATTGATGCCGACCTTATATAAGATATATGCGGCGGCATTGGCAGATAGATTAAGAGAAGAAGTCGAGGGAAAGGGTTTGTTGTTGCCAAATCAGGTGGGGTTCAGAAAGAGGAAAGGGACAATGGACAACATCTGCTGAATTACTTAGTAAATAGGCAAATAGGAAAAAGAAAGGAAGGAATGGTGGCTCTGTTTGTGGATCTCAAGGCACCCTTCGACTCGGTGAGCAGAGAGATTGTGATGGGAGCGATGCGGGCAAGGGGGGTAAGGCAGGGATTAGTAGCGAGGTTGGGAGAAATTTTAATGGAGGCAAAATGTAGAGTGAGAGTTGGGGAGAAGATGGGGGAGGCTTTCTGGACGGCGAAAGGGATAAGGCAGGTATGCCCTCTGAGCCCACTACTGTTTGATTTGGTACTGGCGAATTTAGAGAAGGAAATGGGAAAAGTGAGGTGGGGGGGTGATGGTAGAGGGGAGTAAGATCTTCACGCGGACGATATAGTACTGATGGCGGAGGAGGAGGGGCAGATGAGGAGTATGATGGAAAGGTTAGAGAGGTACATGGAAAGGGAGGGGCTAGAAGTGAACTTGGAGAAAACTAAAGTGAAAATATTCAGGAAGGGGGGAGGGAGAAGGAAGAAGGTGAGTTGGAGATGGTGGCACTTTTCAAGCGAATGAAAGGCAAGAAGGTCACATAAGGGAAAGAGTTAAGAGAGCAGCAATGATGATGGGACAGGTTTGGGGCATAGGAAAGAGAAGATTTGGGAAGGATTGAGGTAGGAGATTATGACTGTTTGACAGATTGGTGTGGACGGTGACGGGGTTGAGATATGGGGTTGGGAGGAGAGAGAAAGGGTGGAAAGGCTGAGTGAGAGATTTTTGAGACGGGTACTGGGAGTGGAAAGTAGGACTCCGGAATATATGTTGGGAGAGAAGTTACAGAGAGAAAAGATGAGAAGTAGAGCCGTGAGGGGAGCATGGGGTTTTGAGAGGAAGCTAGAAAAAGGGAGAGAAGGGGAGCTGACAGTGGAATGTATGAAGGAATTGAGGAAGAGAGCGGAGAACGGAGGCAGGCTATCAGATTGGGAGAAGGAGAGAGAAAGATTTTTTAAAACAAGAGAAGTGAGGATCAGGTAGGTGGGGAATGGGTTAGGAGAAGGGAGGAGATATGGGGAAGAGTGGAAAGAAAGGAAAAGGAGCTGCAAATAACAGACAGATGGGAAAAGATAAGGGATTCCAGATATAATGTTTGGTACGGAAGAGTGAAGGAAGAGGGTATCCCGGGTTATTTGAGAAAGGGGTGGAGGGAGAATAGATAGAGGAAGGTAACGAGATATAGGTTAGGTAACGAAATGGGAGAATTAAGATATTGGGAGGAAGAAAGAAAAAGGATTTGCAGATTGTGTGGAAGTGAGGAGGAAACATGGGAATACGTATGGGAGAGATGCAAAACATGGAGGGAATAGGAAGAGGGAAGCTGGCAAGAAGCGTTTAAAAGGGTCTTGGGGAGAGAGAGAGAGAAAGCTTCATTTATTGAGCACTCTGGGACGGGAGCGTCCCGTTTGATCACGTTGATATTGACCACGGTCCCGATTGACCACGTTGAGATCGACCACGTTGATATTGACGACGGTCCCGATTGACCACATTGATATTGATCACGGTCCCGATTGACCACGTTGATATTGACCACGTTACCGATTGACCACGGATCAATACATGTCGTTACTAGGACATGTACTTCGCAAGTTGTAAAGCGAGGTCCATTGTGCCTGATTGGCGGAGGGGTGCGGGAGGGGGGGGGCTGAAAGACCCCCTTGCACCCCCCCCCGCGTGTGTGTGTGTGAGTGTGGATATGGGTGTGGGTGTGGGTGTGTGTGTTACATGGTTTTTCAACCGAGACCATTGTCAATATAACCGTGATTAATCAGGACCGTGGTCAATATTAATGTGGTCAATCGGGACCGTGGTCAATCGGGACCGTGGTCAATATCAACGTGGTCAATCGGGACCGTGGTCAATATTAACGTGGTCAATATTAACGCTCCTATCTCACGAGTATATACTCGGTCTCTATATTTTCTATGTTTATGACTGCAGGGTACTACTCGTTTGACTGACCAATCAGGACAAAAACAGTAAAGATTTCTTTATTCTGATTGGTTAATGCAATGCTTCGAAGCATCTCTATAAGGGTGCCGTCACATGCAGCGTAACTTACGTGAGCGTAACTTGCGTAAGCGTAACTTGCGTATTCTAGTAATTTAATAGAAGTTACGCTATTCTGAAAGTCGGCATTCACATGGAGTGTATTGCGCGGAATTCATAACTAATACAACCAATTGTAGATTAGAATTTCCATTGTACACTCTAACGGAAACGCTAAATAGATTTGCGACTGGTTTTCGTAACCTACGCATCTTGAAAAGTACGCATCATGGGGAACCGATACTCTGGATACGAGTATATGTGAAGCGGAATGTATGCAGGTTTGTAAAGTAGAATTGAATTAAATACAAAACAGTATATGTATTCTTGAGGTCACGTAAAGACGATCGTTGATACCGGTAGACTCACCATTCCAAAAAAAGAGTTAATTAAAAGATATTAATGCTAATTACGTTACAATGAATAATTTATAATTTATACGATAAAAATTTGAATATTAGTATTTATATATTATGTTCAAAATTGAAACATTAAATTTCGTGTCTAAATCTCAACGGCGAACGTCGCCGTTATATTCAAACGATTGCCGCAAAAATCAAAACACGAGCGAGAACAAACAGCGTCGCGGTCACCCGCTCGGTGCGTGATCGCGTTATTCTTATAGTGAAAAACCGTGACAAACACCTGGTTCTAGAACGTTCGACGTCGAAAAACCTTGTTATTGAAGACGTGTCGTCGCTCGCTCCTATCATTCAAAATAATGTAAATATAGCGAATAAGGGACCCAGCCCCAATGACCTTGACCTTGACATATCCTGCCGAAAATGGTCGATTAAAACCGATTAAAACATAATCCGTTTTAATCGGTTTTAATCGGTTCAATCCGCGCCCGGATTAAAAAGTAATCGATTTTAATTCCGAACGAACTATAATCGGTTTTAATATCGCTTTCGCGGATTATTTCCAATCTAAAATCATTACATTCTAATCCATATTGTTGTCAATCCAAATAAAAACGAATAATCGAATGGATATTGTGGCTGCCATAGGTCGTCACATTAAGCACAATCCGCAATACAATAGTGCGACCCGCAACTTGGCGGACACGCACTCGCGTGTCTGCGCGTAGTTCCGGGCGGCGCCGCTACGCGGCGAAGGTCGAGCGACCGTGGTCAATCGGGACCGTGGTCAATCGGGACCGTGGTCAATCGGGACCGTGGTCAATCGGGACCGTGGTCAATCGGGACCGTGGTCAATCGGGACCGTGGTCAATCGGGACCGTGGTCAATCGGGACCGTGGTCAATCGGGACCGTGGTCAATCGGGACCGTGGTCAATCGGGACCGTGGTCAATCGGGACCGTGGTCAATCGGGACCGTGGTCAATCGGGACCGTGGTCAATCGGGACCGTGGTCAATCGGGACCGTGGTCAATCGGGACCGTGGTCAATCGGGACCGTGGTCAATCGGGACCGTGGTCAATCGGGACCGTGGTCAATCGGGACCGTGGTCAATCGGGACCGTGGTCAATCGGGACCGTGGTCAATCGGGACCGTGGTCAATCGGGACCGTGGTCAATCGGGACCGTGGTCAATCGGGACCGTGGTCAATCGGGACCGTGGTCAATCGGGACCGTGGTCAATCGGGACCGTGGTCAATCGGGACCGTGGTCAATCGGGACCGTGGTCAATCGGGACCGTGGTCAATCGGGACCGTGGTCAATCGGGACCGTGGTCAATCGGGACCGTGGTCAATCGGGACCGTGGTCAATCGGGACCGTGGTCAATCGGGACCGTGGTCAATCGGGACCGTGGTCAATCGGGACCGTGGTCAATCGGGACCGTGGTCAATCGGGACCGTGGTCAATCGGGACCGTGGTCAATCGGGACCGTGGTCAATCGGGACCGTGGTCAATCGGGACCGTGGTCAATCGGGACCGTGGTCAATCGGGACCGTGGTCAATCGGGACCGTGGTCAATCGGGACCGTGGTCAATCGGGACCGTGGTCAATCGGGACCGTGGTCAATCGGGACCGTGGTCAATCGGGACCGTGGTCAATCGGGACCGTGGTCAATCGGGACCGTGGTCAATCGGGACCGTGGTCAATCGGGACCGTGGTCAATCGGGACCGTGGTCAATCGGGACCGTGGTCAATCGGGACCGTGGTCAATCGGGACCGTGGTCAATCGGGACCGTGGTCAATCGGGACCGTGGTCAATCGGGACCGTGGTCAATCGGGACCGTGGTCAATCGGGACCGTGGTCCAATCGGGACCGTGGTCAATATTAACGTGGTCAATATTAACGTGGTCAATATCAACGTTGTCGATCGGGACCGTGGTCAATCGGGTCCGTGGTCAATTTGAACCGTGGTTAATCGGGACCGTGGTCAACCGGAACGGTGGTAAATATCAACGTGGTCAATCGGAACTGTGGTCAATCAGGACAGTGGTCAATCGGAACAGTGGTCAATATCAACATGGTCAATCGCAACGTGGTCAATCGCAACGTGGTCAATCTCAACGTGGTCAATCGGGATGGTGATCAATCGAAACCATGGTCAATATTAACGTGGTCAATATCAATGTGGTCAATCGGGACCGTGGTCAATATCAACGTGGTCAATCGAGTCCGTGGTCAATTTGAACCGTGGTCAATCGGAACCGTGGTAAATATCAACGTGGTCAATCGGGACAGTGGTTACTTGGGACCGTTGTCAATATTAACGTGGTCAAACAGGTGCCACTCTTCTGGGACGAATCCCCTCAAGCGCAAGGGGGAGCGAGGGGGAAGGAGAGATGTGGATGAGGGAGATGGATGAGGAAAGAGAGGACGTGAGGGAGATGGGAGGGGGAAGGAGGCTGGAAGAATGTAATTGTGAAGCGAGTGAATGAGAGAGAGTGATGGTATGGAGATTGGTGAGGATGAGAATACTATGTAAACGGAAACGGAAGTCGATAGGAATATGTAGGGCTGTGCAGAGAGACAAAGAGAGAGAGAAAGAGGTGTAGGTAGAGAGAAATACAGGGCGTGTGTGTGTAGGTAGAATGCGGCGGGAATAGATTTAGGATGTAAGTAGTCGTAAATTAGTCATAAGTTAGTGAGAGCGTTGGTGACAGTAAAGAATTGAAGTTTGTAAAATATTGTAATGCCCTAGGGGGCAATAAAGTTGTCAATATAAATAATAAAATTAACAATAAATAAAACAACAGCTTTAACTTTTGTGAGTTTAGGACCAAAGGTAATCATCTTCCATCTTGTAGCCACTTTTATATCATTGTCATTAAATGTTATTCATAAGGGATCATTTGTTTCAGTATGTTTTTAACGTTAGTAAAATTAGTCTTGGCAGTTTTAGCATCCAATTGCCTCTTAATCTTTTCCTTCATTTCATTAAATACTGACGCTTTTTCGATAATTTATGCTTGCTGGACGGTTTATAATTGTCAATTCTGTATATATCTAACAAAAAGAAATTGTACAAATATATCCTACAAAAATAATGATATCAACAAATTGCGCCAACTGAAAATAAAAATTAAACAAATGTTTTAACCGAAAACAATTGTACAAAATAGCTGTTTTAATTTTTAACAAAATAATAATATTAAAAAATTGCGCTAACTAAATAAAAATTTATGCTATATATATAAAATTTATTTATTTCCAATATGAAAAGAAAAAATATATCCAAAAATACAAAACACAGAAAACAAAATAAAAAATTGATAGAAAGATTAAAACTTAGAAATTAATATAAAAAATTAAAAATCTATACAAAAATTAAAAATTAATACAAATAAAAAAAATAGAAAAATTTTAATTAAAAAAACTTGGCGCTGCTAATTTTCTTTGTTTGCATCACGCGATCACGCTCCGATCAACTGAACGCGACAATGTTTATTCTCGCTCGTGTTTTGATTTCGGCTCTTACCGTTCAGATTTGTCAATTGAATTTACCGTTTAAATTTATCAACTAAATTTAACGTTTCAATCTTGAACATACCGCCCGCCTTGGAACAATAGTTCCGAAATAATTGATACGACAGTTGCATTGAACGACAAGAGCGCACGCCACAATTAACGACATAAGGAAGAATGACTATTATTTACGCGATATGATCTAACATCTTGAATTTGCCGCCCGTCTTGGCGGGATGACGCTCGCCTTGTGACATTTTGTGCTTAAGTCTAATGAATTACAGTGAAATAAAACGCAACGCAGCGAAGGGACTTAATTGCTCGGCGCCTCACTCTTGACCGGTAATGCGCACAGTTTGACAATCGGTCTTTTGAATTCAGAGGTGGCCGTCTTGACGGTGATGATCCGTACGAAGCCGTCGGACCCGGGATGACAATGCGTCACTCGGCCTAGTTCCCATTTGCAGGAAGGAAGTGTCGGATTTCGCAGGAGAACGAGTTGTCCGGTATCGATCTGCGGTTTTACCTTTCGCCATTTTGCTCGTTGTTGCAACGTGTTTACATAATCGTTGTTCCATATTTTCCAAATTCGGTGACGTGTCGGACAAGTTGCCACCTTGAAAGACGATTTTCATTGAGATCGAGCAATGATGGTTCCGGGTTAACAATAAGTGCGGATCCGATTAAAAAGTGACCCGGAGTTAGACACTCGTAGTCCTCAAGAGTGTCGGAGAGAGGCGCAATCGGCCGAGAATTAAGACATACTTCTATTCTACACAGCAGAGTACTGAATTCCTCAAATGTTAGCATGTGATTGCCGAGAATGCGGCGTAAATGATTTTTGACGCTCCGTACACCCGCCTCCCATAATCCGCCGAAATGTGGTGCAGACGGAGGTATGAACTTCCACGTAACATTATCGGAGGCTGTTGTATTTAAAAAGTTCGGATCTCGAAAGGCTGATTGGTAAGATATTGATAATTCTCGGTCGGCGCCGACGAATATTGTCCCGTTGTCCGGTTTTAACCGAAAACAATTGTACAAAATAGCTGTTTTAATTTTTAACAAAATAATAATATTAAAAAATTGCGCTAACTAAATAAAAATTTATGCTATATATATAAAATAAAGGCTGATTGGTAAGATATTGATAATTCTCGGTCGGCGCCGACGAATATTGTCCCGTTGTCCGAGTACATAGATTGCGGTAGACCGCGACGAGCGCAAAAGCGAGAATATGCGTTTAAGAAAGCGGGCGTGGAATAATCTCCCACTAACTCTAAATATATAGCTTTCGTTGCTAAACAAATGAAGAGTGCAATGTAAGCTTTGCGCGACGTAATACCTCGTCCTGCTGAGGCGCGAATTTGCACGGGTCCCGCGTAATCGAGGCCGCAATGAAAAAAACAGCGAATGCCCGCCGACATTCGTTGTTCGAGGAGATCCCCCATTAGTTGTGTAAGAATTGCGGCTCGTTCGCGAACGCACGTGACACACTTATGAATGACAGATTTGACTATATTGCGCGAATTATCCAGTAGTCGCGGCGTAGAGTATTTAGCGTGAATTGCGGTCCGGCATGCAACGCTCGTAAATGAGCGTGATGCACGATCAATGTGACAAGAGGATGAGAGGAGAGAAGAATCGGATGTCGAACTGGCATTGGCAGCAGGGCTTTGTTAAGCCGTCCACCCACGCGCAGAATTCCGTCCCGATCAAGGAACGGTCGAAGAGAGAGAATTGAGCTTCTCGACAAGAGACTCTGATTTTTTGATATAGAGTTTATTTCCGACGGAAATAAGGTGCTTTGAATTGTCTTGATCCAGAAGTTTTAGCGAGGTTGCAATCTGACGCAGAAAGCGAAACATTTTGTGAGACCGGAAACTGAGATGACATAGGCGAAAACGACGATAAGCTTATGTCACGACAAGAGCGATTCCGACGACAATTATGTATGAATTTAATGATATACGCGGTGACGCGAATTAATTTTGGCCACGACGAATATTTTGATGCTAGATCCCATGTGTTGCGAGGTTCATTGCATTGCAATGAGATAATTTTTTCTTCGAGAGAGGCTTCCGTTGGAAAGTACGAATCGCCATACGGCCATTTATCGTAATCGAAGAGCAGCCATACCACCATAGCTCGCGATTGTTAATTTGATCGCCGAATATTCCTCGCGAAGCGCAATCCGCGGGGTTGTCCACCGTTGACACATGCCGCCATTCGACGTCTGAAAGACGAGTCTGAATGTCATTAACGCGATTGGCGACAAAAGTCTTCCATCGCGAAAGAGGTTGACTTTCCCACGCGAGCACGATCGTGGAATCTGTCCAGCAATGACACGGAATATCCTTGTAACCGTTCGATCCGCAAACGAACTCGACAAGTCGTGCCATGATTTTGATATAAACACATGCGGCATACGCATGTGTAAATGCGTCCGCAAATCCGTGGATTTCGGCGTGACTTGTTTCCGATCCGCGATCGATCCAGCGTATTATTCGCAAATTACTGAGATGTGAGAGCCGAGAATAAATTTCTCTCCACTTTGCGGTGTGTGGCTCGGAAATAGCGTCATCCTAACCGATTTTTATTCGCCAGAGTTGCTGCATAAAGATTTTTGCTGTAATCGTGACCGGAGTGACCCACCCAAGCGGATCGTAGAATTTTACGATCGCGGACAAGATCGTACACTTGGTTTCCGAGGCGTTATCAGCCAGCAACACGCGAAACTCGAAAATATCGTTTGCCGGATTCCACTCGATTCCGAGGATTTTGATTTGTTCGTCTTCCGCTAGAGGTTTTTTCGTGGCTAAACCATGGTCTGCTATTTCAATGTCCTCGAGAAAAGAGGGCAAATTACTGGCCCATTTCCGTAATACGAATCCGCCGCGCTTTAATATAGAGTTTAATTGATTGCGCGCTTGACGAATTCGAATTGTATCGTCAGCTCCGAAAAGTAAGTCGTCGACATAACTATTATCGCTCAGGACAGGAACTGCGAGAGGAAAGTGTTGACCTTCGTCGATGACTAGCTGTTTTAATACCCGAAGGGCTAGAAACGAGACACATGACATTCCGTATGTAACCGTTAGTAATTGATAGTCGATGAGCGGTTCCGAGAGCGATTGTTTCCACAAAATCCGTTGATAGTCAATATCACGTGCATCGATGCGGATCTGGCGATACATTTTCGCGATATCGGATGAATATACGTATTTATATCTACGCCATTGTAGGATGACTGACATTAGATCGGTTTTTAATTTCGGGACGGCGTTTAAATGATGATTTAAAGACGTGCCGTTATACTCTATCCAAAAAGAGAATGACTTCGGTCCGGACGAAAATTCGTCCATTTCGCGCAAGTCTCCACCTTAGAAAGCCTCCACCACATCGCCGTATCGCTCATGCAGCTTGTCAGTGCTAGCAACGAGTGACAGGTCCCCCCGATCATTTGACAGTTGTAATTATTTAATCTCAATATAACCCTATGAGTTAATTTTTAGTGTTTTTCTTCCACAAAAGTATTTACAAAGTGCGATGGAAGAATTGAATATTGAAGTGCCACTAATGTCATCTCCTGTGAAGAAAAATAAACGAGGCCAGGTAAACAATGATGAAAAAATTATAAATTTATTATTATTATTAATAATTATTAACAATAATAATTAATAATAATTATTAACAATAATAATTATTAATAATTAATAATAATAATAATAATTATTATTATTATTATTATTATTATTATTATTAATAATCTATTATATATAGTGTCACACACACGCGCACACGCACACACATTCATGTTCTCCCCACTTTGCCCGCTTATGCGCGAACCGAGGTCATTCTCTTTTTGGATAGAGTATAGAAGTAACGCTTGATGCATTGAAAACAACGCGAAGACGCGTGGTAGAGCTACTTTCCCGGATAACTCCGTGATGCGAGAGATAAACATGTTGTTTGATTTGATTTTGAGCTGTCGGCGCAGGACGCATATACCCAAGCCGCTGATAATCGGGCATGAATTCGCGATATTCTTTCGCGATTTCCGGTTTATCGCAAACTCTGCCGAGTGATGAATTTAGTAATTTTTCCGCGCAAAGCCTTGAATTTCCGATTTCAATCGGAGGACCCTTCTTGAACGGTAGCCGCACGATATACCGTCCGTCAGAATCGCGAGAATGAGTTGAGCGAAAATGCTCTTCACATTGCTTCTCTTGCTGTGAGATGAGTTTGTCGTGGGTGTTTTTCTACTTCCCAGAAACGACGGAATTCCTCTTCGAGTGAGGGAGAGCCGACAATATGATGAGTCGAAACGCGATTGAGAGCGCAGTTTCCGGAAATAATTGTCGGTATAGAGGGATCATTAGTCGGTGATGACGTAATAGGTCGCGAAATTATCCATCCGAGGATAGAATTCTGAACGATGGGTTGTCCGACGCTTCCTTTGCGAACACTGTTGAGAATGATGTTGTTATAGAGATCTGTTCCGATGATGAGATTGATAGGATCGGAACTCGTCGGATCCGCGTCTGCTCGCGGTAAATCAGAGAGATAAGATAGTGACGAGAGATCCGCGTTTCTTCTCGAAGTATAAGAGGTTAACGACTTTAGAATGAGCGCGGTGATCGAAAGCGACGGAACGAGAGATTCTCGATGAGAAATGAAAATATGTGTCGCGTGTTGAAATGTCCCCGCGTTAATCCCGCCGACGGCGGAAACGGAGATTGGCATACGAATGCGTTTGACGCGCAAAATTTGCGCTAAACTCTCAGAGATGAAAGTCATTTCAGAGCCCTGATCGAGGAGAGCTCGGACGACAGCAGTACGACCGGACGGACAGCGAACCGTTACCCAGGCCGTCGCTAATAATACGGATGATCGCTTTCGCGTTACGGTTGGGGCGAGCAACGAATTCATCTCCGGAGTCGAAGCTGATGCTTGAGATGCCGAGCAATTAGGCTGTACAGTTTTTGATGCACTGGAGCCAGAATCCGAGTCAACGTGTAGCATCGAATGATGCCTTTTGTGGTAAACCCGACATGAATATTTACTTTTGCATTCATGAGCTAAATGCTTCGAGCTTAAACAATTAAAACAACGTTTTTGTTGATTTACTATATCGCGACGTTGACTCGCATTTTTGATCACGAACGCAGGACATACATTAATAAAGTGTCGAGCTGGACCCAATGGGCACTGCGATTGTGCGCTAGTGGATGCGGTGGCGGCATGAACTCGCGAGACTGCGACTGGTTTTACACCATTTTTAGAGACGGACGCGGGAGCGGATACCGCTAACGCACGAGTGCGAGACTGAAGAAATCGGATTAACGTATCGTAAGACGGCGGGGCATCTGTATTGCTGATGCTTACATTCCAAGCTTTGCGCGTTACCGGATCTAATTTTGAACAATGGCGTAGACTAGAACGTCTTCCCAGAGTTCTTCCGGCTTTCGACCGAGGGCTTTTAATGAGGCTATTGCAATATTAACTTTATCGCATAAAGTCTGCATCTCGGTAGCAGATTCGCGTATGATAGACGATAAATTGAGCAATGTAGATAGGTGTTTGTTTATCGACCGCAGTTTGTCTTCGTACCGCGAAGTCAAGGCTTTCCACGCTATTTCAAAATAAGCGGCCGTTATAGAAATATTCGCGATACATTCCAGCGCGCTACCTTTCAGACACGATGATAAAAAATGCATGCGCGCAAAGTCAGTTAACTCGGTATTTTTTCGAATTAGCGTCGTAAATCGATCGCGAAATTGTTCCTACTCGTCGTAATTACCGTCGAACGGAGGTAATTTAATGGACGGAAGATGCGATAAAGAAAACGCGGACGCGTCCGCGTGCAGCCTCGTCGAGGAGAGGGATGGATTTGGACTCACGACCGGCTCCAATTCCTCCAAAATCTCCGCCATGTGGTCCAAAGCACTTTGATAGGTTGTGGAAGTCGAGTCGAAATGATTGTCCTTGAAGTATATGAAAGACGACCGGGTTGTTTCCGGGATTCTCTGCGACAAATCTGCATGTCCGTTGAAGAATTGACTCCAGTACTTTTCGAGCTGTGAGATCCTGGAATGAACCTTAGCTGGTGTTAGATCGTTCCTTCCGATTTTTTTGAAGTTATCGAGATAGCGTTCAATCGTATATTGAAGTTGCTGTTGAAGTGCGAAGTGCTCAGACATCGTGGATGTATCAGAATATCATTCACTCGCGAACTTATCCTCCACACACGCTTCTATCCGGCTCGAAAGACCAATATGTTCGGGAGTCGACCTCAACGAGATCGCCCGAATCTTTGAGATAGCGCTCAGAAATAAGCGAGAATTTGTGTGTAACGCGAATCTGTAGATCCGCTGGAGGACAAGAAGCGTTTAGAAAATACTCGCGTGAAATCATTTGAATTAATCGTTTATTAAAGAACGATAGGAGCGAGCGACGACACGTATCCCGCGACTGAGATCGGAAATCTTCTGAATGTCCTTCGATGACCTGCCTTTCTCCGCGTTTCGGAAATTTTGAAGGGCTTCTTGCTAGAAGCCCTCGCGAGAACGGAAATCTTGCGCGCGGACGCCGGATGGTTTTTAGCGCGAGGCAGAGAACATACGCGATGCGGTGAACGATCGGCGGCTCTCGAACTCCCCACTTACAATTTAACAATCTTCACTAACAAACTAAAGCGATTGAACGATTTAACCATAAAGAAATGATCGCCGCGATAATATGATGCGATCAGGAGCGAGACACTTCGGTTTGAAATTGAATAGAACACGAATTAGACTATGAGTAGCGCGACACGACACGAGCGAGAATACAACAAGAGATAATACTACACGAGAAATTATGATCGATTGCTATCAACCAGCTCGAATCGTCGTCAGCGGCAGACTAACTAGCGACCGTTAAGATTCGCGATCGCCCGATTTCCATAATAGGATATTTTTGGCACCGAACGTTCGAGAATCTAGGTGTTTACCACAGTTTTTCTTTGCTTGGATCTCGCGATCACGCGCTGATCGGCTGATCGCGACGATGTTTATCCTCGTTCGTGTTTTGATTTTGGCTCTTACCGGTCAGATTTGTCGGGTGAGTTTGCCGTTTAAATTTATCGATTAAATGTAACGTTTCAATCTTGAAGTTTTTTTTTACATTAATTGATTTCTCATTATTCTGTACAAAAAAATATTACGGTAAGATTATCGAAAACTAAATATTTTACGAGATATTTTATTTTTATATCACAATATGTCAGATTAAAATATAAAATAACTCAAAAAGTACTTAATGAAAAAATATTTATTATAGTGTTTTGAAAAGCTCTCGAGATAAGCTACAAGAATATGCAATAAAAAATGAGGGGTTCCATTTAAGAAAACATCGATCACATCAATTCTGCATCTTCGAAAACCTTCTCTCTTCCACCGCTTTGCCGGTCTTCGACGTGAAAATCACCGTTCTTGAAGGGTTGAAACCACTCACGACACGTTCTTTTACTAATAGCGGCCTCACCATAAGTATTTGAGAGCATTCGATGAGCCTCAGCCGCAGATTTTTCATATTGAAGCAGAAAATTAAAACCTCCCGCAAATGACGAGAATTTGGCTCGTAAACTGACATTTTCAATCGAGAATAACTTTATGATGCAGACACAAATCGACTAATGTTTCTATGGGGTTATGTTGACAGATGCCCAAGTTTATTGCATGACGTCTATGATCTATTTATTTAGACCACTACTTACCGCTAAAGCCATCTATAGGAAAACGGCGGAAGCAAAGTTGTACACCTAAAGCCCGTATCAGACTACGCATTAAAGATTGAAGATTGAAGATTAAAAATTGGAATTTGACTAATCAGAACGAAAGGAACTAAAATTTCTTTGTTCTGATTGGTCAAATTTCAATCTTCAATCTCAATCTTCAATGCGTAGTCTGATATGGGCTTAATACTTTATAAATTGTTCAAAGTGACCATCATTTTGGTCTACACACACTTCTGCTCTTTGAATTATTGATGTTAAATAAAATGAATATCGGCATATTCTTCATTGGAAAATGTACTCATAATTGGTAGGTAAGAGAAATTTCTAAGCTATGTTTATGCGATGTTTTCACTTAAAACGACAGTCAATTTATTAATATTATCTTGTGTGGCAAGTGTGGAAAACAATGAATTATGTCGAATATGAAGTTGCCGCATTCGCTTCAGCTCATGCGGCAACTTCATGCGCGACGTAGTTCGTTGTCTTCCGCACATGCCATACATACAATATTTTTTGTAATGCCTGTTATTTCCGCACTACTAGTGCGGTAAGGTAAGTTATAAAGGTGCTTTTCTCGCATTAGTGTGAGAAATAACTACTTTTGCATTTTTTCGCTATAACTTCGAAACAAGCGACTTTAGGGCATATGTGTATTAAGACTTTTTGACTTTGTTAGAATGACACAAAGAATACACAATTTCAGTGTGGACATCACGTTGCGGGACACCCTGTATATACAGGGTGATTCAGAACAACCATTTGTCCTTAAAAGGTCGTATTCCTGAATCAATTCTAAGACGATTTTTCCTTTATGAGAATTTCATCTGAAGCTTAGTTTTTAAATTATAACAAGAAAGAGTTAGCGAATTACGCGACAAGTACAGAAGGTAGGCAGGGGCGGCGCAACTCACCGTCCGATGCAAGCGCTTACATGAGCTACAACTGATCGAGTGCTGTTTGCTACACGCGGTGGATGTGTGTGTATGTGTGTGTGTGAACGTGTACGCGTAATACACACACACACACACAATCTCTCTCTTCCTCTTCCTCTCCCTCTCCCTCTCTCCCTCCCTTTCTCACTCTCTCTCTCTCTCTCTCTTTCTCTCTCTCTCTCTCTCATTCGCTCACTCACTCATTCACTCACTTATTCTTACCTTATAGAGATTCGATTCTTCATACTGTTCTCAAATAATTGCTGCACGGCAGTGGATAGCACGAGAAATGTTCCAATGTGACACACGTAATAAGAAATACAAGCAATAAGCGAAGTTTTTTTCATTCATGAATTGTATAGATACTTTTACGGATAATCACAATCGATCACTACCAATTAATTATTCACTGAATTACTTGAAGAAACGCGTTAAATGCACAGCGTACGTTACTCGACGCGGAGACTGCGCGACGACTGTTTATGTACAAGATTTAAAGGACTTAAGGTCTTGTTAATTTGTAAACATAAACGCGTATTATTTGTGTTGTAAGTGATACGGTTCATATCTTGTGTTCAGTGAATGTAAGGTATTCGTATCATACATTAGTACTATTAACGATAGAAGTACGTTTAAGTGAAAACTATGATTTGGTCAAACAATGAAATGGCAGACGTACATCTCATGTATGGATTAGCCCACCAATCAGCCCACGGCAAACCGATATCCAAGTATGCTATCTTAACTCTATTGGAAAATAAAACAAGCTATAATTTGAAAACAAGGTCATATCGGACATATGAACTTTTTCTCTTATTTTTGTGTCCTGAATCCCCCATTGCAATACTTCCCACTTTTTAGGATACACCCTGTATATACAATATGAAAAGTGTCTTCATTTTTTATTCTACATGTTCTAGGAATACCATATATATAAAATTATACACATGTATTGTGATATGACGTTTTTGGGACGTCCGTCACAAGGGCCGAATGGCCCGTTTGGGGGTGGTTTTTCGGAGGCCTGTGTCCTCCCGATGTAAAGAGAGAGCAGCCCGAGCGCCAGATCGCGAGGTCTGATGCGCGTTAGACTAAGGCGAAGCTGTAAGCTCGGTAATGAGCCCGCGAATTAGTTGTCGGCACTGGGTTGAGCGACGAGATTCTATGCGGCCGAAGAAAAGGAAGAAAGAAGAGAAGCGGCCGAGACGAGAATCCGAGACCTTCAGGGAGCGGGAGACGTCAGGTCATGATTATGTTATTTATAATAAATCGTTGGTAGCATGTAATCATCGCTGCCGTTCATGTGTTCTATCTTGTACGGCAGGTAAGAGGCGCGGAGGGCCGGATGAATCCGGCCAACGAGGCGGCCACTCCACCCGCACGAAGCGAGGGAGTCCCAAGGACGAAGCGGCGAGAAGACTCTCATCCCGAGACCTATTCGACCAAATAGGAAACAGAGCCGATCAGGCGCTGCCGAAAGCCCGCACCTCCAAGCCGGAAAACAACCGAATTTGGCAAAATTTTGGAACGATGAACCCGACAATACGGCCATGACGACAGTAAGGACCGAGAGGACCGCGGGACGGGACTGCGCCACGCAATGCTCCACAAGTGGCACGATCGCGATTTATCGCGCCGGCGTGTCTCCCACAGGACTCTCGCTCGGCACTGTTCGGCGAGCTAGCCACGAGGACACAGGTCTCGAAAGGCGTTCTAAGGAGGTAAATATAGCGAATAGGGGACCCAGCCCCAATGACCTTGACCTTGACATATGTTGTCAAGGACATAATTCTGAGTAACTTTTTCTTCTAATTTAATCGTCGCTCGTTACTTATTAAAAAGTTATTAACAAAACAAGTTTGAAATATACCAAAGTACATGCACGGACAGCAAGCACGCGCGCGCACACACACACACACACACACGAGGGGTGCAAGGGGGGCCATTGGCCCCCCTCCCGCACCCACTCCGCCGGTAGGCAGGGTGGACCTCGCTTTACTGCCGATTCCTGTAGGTAATTAATTCGGACGAGTACGCCCTTAATAGTTGTCGAGCCACGCGTTTTGTGAATTAACTTTTGTGGAATTTTGGGTAAATTGCGTCGCAACGGCCGACGGGCATTCGTTACTCCTCCGGATTATAGAAAATCAGCTCTCTCTACACATTTCGCCGCCGCCGACAGTCATTTATGTTCGTTTCGCGTCTGTAATTATTGTATATTGTAAATTATCGGGATTTTCACGTTCGCGCGATCGATAGTTCGGATCGCGTAAAGTATTGCGCCACGCGGCTCGTACACCACAGTCGCTCTCGATAGTTTCTATCTTCTTTTGTGCATTGTTAGCCGAGTATCTTATACGTGTTATAAGAAATTAGAGTGAAGAGAAAGCGTAATTCTTAAATATCGTGCAGAATATCTATCGGACGTCTTTGAGCCCGTTATTAGTTTCCGCGAGTCCTTCGAATTATATCTTGCGCATCTCGACGCAAAGGTCGTTGTAATTGTTATCGAGACACATTCCGGCTCACCGCGAGCCTTGCTAAAGGACCGATTCAAGCCGTACAATCTGGACATTTCTCTTGTATCGAAGCGGATTCACGGGCGTGCGTAAAGTAATTACCGGTGCGTTCGAGAGATTTCTTTAGTTGTCGCGAGTAGGTAATCTAGGCCGTCCCTAATCCACGGCTCCATGAGTGCGAGAGAGAGGTACCCATAAGAGAAAAAGAGATAGCAAACGCTTGTAGGCAAATTCGGGGGGAGTTCGGGTCGGGGGGAGCCGGAGGGCGGAGAATCAGGGGGGTACATAGGGAGAGGGGGAAGCGTGTCGCCGAGAGTGCTCAAGAGATGGCGCTCGGCTCGATCGGGGCCACGCTTCCTCCTCGCCCTACGTACCCCCCTGATCCTCCCCTCCGGCTCCCCCCTGCCCGAACTCCTCCCCGCGGTTGCTAACAAAATATTCGCTGTCCCTCGTTCTTCAAGGGTACCTCTCTCTCGCACTCATGGAGCCGTGGATTAGGGACGGCCTACACAAATATTTTCACTCGCGAGGAAGAGCGATCGACGCGCTCGGCGTATCCGCGGCGACAAACCATTTTACGGCGCGGCTAAATTATTAAACCCTCTTCTATATTCTCCCGCGCGAAGCGTTTCTCCCGGCGCGACTCGACCTTGACGCGACTCGTTTTTTATGGGGCGACGGCGATCTCTCGCGCTGCTTTTAGCGCGCGATCCGTTATCGCAATTCTTAAGGGACGCGCGTCGCTTCTAACGCGCGATCCACGAGCGGATGCCGGGTATCCGGCGTCGAGGGAGACGGAGGATTATCGGAGGGCAGTCGAACGGAGAGACGAACGGTTAGCGGCGATACGAGCGCGCTTATCGCGTTTCGGGGCGAGTTTTTCTTCGTTTTCCGGCGATACGAGCACGCTTATCGCGTTTCGGGGCGAGTTTTTTTTCGTTTCTTGGCGACGACGCGCTTCCGGTGACGAGACGCGTCCGAGAGCGAGTATCCGGCTCGGTTAATCGGGGCGCGTCATCGCTATTTTTTTCGTTATAAAAGGATGCCGCGACGATCTCGAAGTATTAGTACGTTCGAGAATATTCGCGGCGCGATGAAGCGCGCACCGAGCGCTTTATCGAGATTAGCTGGAAAAGTGGTGAATATTCGAATTAGAAGTATCGAGGATATACAGAATTTGGAAATACCGAATTGTTTGAAGAAGGAACTAAGCGAATGTTATATAGAAGACTGTCTGTACTGTAGAGAAAAGATCGGCTTCGCGGAAGAGTTCGTGCGAGAGGCGAGCGAGGCGCGATTCGACGAGCCTTTCTCGAATGTCGGAGCCAATGGCTATCTGCTTTATCGCAAATGGAAACAGCGATACGGAGTTACGAGATTTTCGTGGGAGGTGAATCACGTCGTGCATTGCTTCTACACATTCGGTTGCCGATTCGAGAACGGAAATTATTTCGCGTGGGCGAGACGGTGCGACGAGTGTCTCGAGTTTCTGCGAGAGGGATGTCGAGGCGAGCGCCAAGGGAGATCCACCGGAGCGATCAATTCTCTGATTCAAACCGTTCGATTGACGGGCGCGAGAGACGATCTGCGTCAGCGTTTCAAACGCGTAGGAGGCGGTGTAGAGAGGCGCGAGGGATTCTCGTGGTTTGAGATGGAGACAGCTTTCTCTAGACGCGTTTTAACCGGTGCGGTTATCAATTTCGATTATATCGAACCTTTGCGATTTCTCGAGGACGCTAGAGATACCGTGCTCGATCAAATACGCGGTGTTATGGATGGATATAACAGTGTCAAGGTCAATACCGTGTTCATTGGCGAGTTCGTCTCGGGCGATAAGATTGATGTTAAGACTATCGCCACGAAGAATTATCCGCTTCGAAAAATGTGTTTTATGTCGCAAATGCATGCATTATTTTCGAACGAGCGATAAATTATCGGCTCGCAGCGCGGACTGTGAAAGGATGAACGAATGCGCTATAGTTCTTCCTACTGAAGATGACAAATGGTTAGAGTTTCACAATTACTGTAGAAAGGAGAGACTTCCATTCGTGGTGTACGCCGATCTCGAATGCGTGCTGGAGAAGAAAGAGGAGAAGAGAAC
>NW_021850170.1:230922-238692 GCF_003651465.1 Formica exsecta
ATATTACGCGCGATGCGCGTTCGACGATGCTGGCTCGACTTACAAAGCCTATCGCGGCGAGAATTGCGTATCGTGGTTTGTTAAAGAATTGTACGATTTAGCGCTTCGCGCGAAGACTATTTTCAACATTGATGCGCCTATGGTGGATCTTACACCGGACGAATGTGAGAGATTCATGAGCGCGACGCACTGTCGCGTATGCGAGAAACCGTTCGAATCGGAAGACGCTCGCGTGCGCGATCACTGTCATCTAACCGGACGGTATAGAGGTCCGGCGCATTCGAATTGTAATTTGAATTATAAGGAGACTTACGTAATTCCTATATTCTTTCACAATTTATCAGGCTATGATGCGCATTTTATCATTAAAGATGTGGCTAACGCTTTTCCCGGCAGCGTCGAATTATTGCCGCTAACGAAGGAAAAGTATATCTCTTTCACGAAGAACGTTGAGGATGCGTCGAACGAGGGATGGTTCGGGAAACGTCTGAAATTGCGCTTCGTTGATTCTTTCAAGTTTCTAAGCGCGAATCTCGAAAAATTGGCGTCGTATCTTGACAAGAGCGAGCTGAGGATCGCGCGTTCGGAATTTTCCGATCTTGACGACGCTGATTTCGAGCTTCTCGTGCGAAAAGGCGTGTTTCTTTATGAGTAGGTCGACGACGTCGATAAATTACTGGAGACTCGTCTACCGCCGCGAAAGGCTTTCCACAGTTCGCTGACCGGTGACGCGATATCCGAGAGCGATTACGCGCGCGCGATAAGAGTCTGGGAGCGATTTCGCGTCGAAACGTTGGACGACTATAGCGATTTGTATTTAAAAACCGACGTTCTTTTATTAGCCGATGTCTTCGAAAATTTTCGCGACGCGTGTATGAGAAGTTATAATTTAGATCCCGCATACTATTACACGTTACCTGGATATACGTGGGACGCTATGTTAAAGCACACGGGTATTCGATGCGAGTTATTAACCGATATCGATATGATGATGTTCCAATAGATACGCGCGCGCTAATAACAAGTATTTACAGACTTACGATCCTTCGGAACCGTCGTCTTATCTTATGTATTTCGATATAAATAATTTATACGGATGGGCGATGTGTCAATCGTTATCTTACGAAGATTTTCGATGGGTCGACCACGTCGCGAGCGTCGACTTAATGTCCGTGACATCGAACTCGCCTATCGGTTACATTCCAGAGGTCGACCTTGCGTATCCGCCCAACCTTCACGATTCTCACGCGGACTTGCCATTCTGCCCGACGCGCGATAAGCCGCCAGGAAAGCGTGACGAGAAACTTCTCGCGGATGTGTATGAAGATATGAAGCGCGACATTGACAGATTTGATACGAGCGATTACGCGGTGGACAATGCGTACAGTATGCCTTTAGCTAATAAGAAAATACCTGGTGCTATGGAGGACGAGAACACTGGCGCGATTATGACGGAATTCGTCGGGCTTAGAGCGAAGATGTACGCGCTACGAGTCGACGGTAGAGACGATACGAAAAGAATTAAGGGTGTTAAGAGCGGCGTCGTCGCGAGAACGATAACGTTCGAAGATTACGCGAGCTGTCTTCGACGAAGGATCGAGATGAGGCGCGAACAGTTTTGTATAAGATCTAAATTACACGAGGTGTATACAGTGTCGGAATTGAAGGTCGCGCTCAGCCCGCACGACGATAAACGATACGTGATATCCGGAACTACTTATACTTTACCGCGGGGGCATTATAGAATACCGCGTTAAGGAGCGAGAAAAACGTCATATATCGAGAATGTAATAAATATTATTTGCGTTTAATATAGTTTATTTTAATATAGTTTATTTTAATATAGTTTATTTTAATATAGTTTATTTTAATATAGTTTATTTTAATATAGTTATATTTTTACATTGTAAAAAATCGTGGTAATTTCCTAGCTGTTCTATTTTTAATAAGTCTCGAGCCAGTTTTGACAAGTCGCTCTAGCCAGAGATTTGTAAATAAATCTTGGCGAGATTAGAAAGTTATTCTAGCTTATAACTTTGTATTCTCGCTCAAGATTTATTTACAAATCTCGGGCTAGAGCAGTTTGCTAAATCTGCATCGAGATTTATTAAAAACAGAACAGCTTGGAAATTTCCACAATCTATTTATTATGATCTCGGAAGCAATATATATCGAGCAACGCGAAAAAAAGCTAACGCGAGATACAACGTTCGCGTAGCGGTGTGATAAAAGAATTCATATAGAGCGTGAGAAAGAGTTCGTATAAAGCGCAAAAGAGAAAACGCAGGACGCGGCGGCCACGTAGCGGCGCGAGAAAGAATCTGTATGGAGCGCGAGAGAGAACTCGTATAGAGCGTAAGAAAGAACCCGTATGGAACGCGATAATCTCGTGATAATTTTTATTTTTCTAACGAATAATTTTATTTAATATATGTAGTTTTATTTAATAAAAATACATTTTTATCATAATACAGCCGTTTTATTTATCCAAGAATTGTGCGACTCGTCCATTCCCAGCCATTTCATGTAAACTTCGGTGCCTCTTCGACGCAGCACCTTTTCCACGAGATACATGTCGGGATTGTTGACGCGCAGCAACTCGTGCTCGTAAAATCCTCCGGCGATCGGTTCGCCGCGCGAATCCTTCAGCAGATACGTTACGGGATTAATTCGTTGTATCTTGGCTATTCGAAAAATCTCGGTGGTCCAGTTAGGTGTGAAGCCTTTCTCGAAGATCGTCTTAAACTTGCTGACACGTACCGGATCAGCTACTTTGAATTTAGCGGGAGTCGCGATTTTTATATTGCTGTATACCGTATTTAAAAGTTTATCAGCGATCACTGGAGTCACGTCGACGGGTCTCATACCTATAGTGCGATGTTTTCGCGCGTTATATTCTTCGACGAGTCGAGGTAATTCGTCTATCCATTTATACGTTCCGCTTAGTGTAAAATATTTCCACATAGAATTTTTGAGCGTGCGATTAAATCGTTCGACGATCGACGCTTTCATCACCGAGTACGTCGAGTAATGATTCACTTCGCGCTTTTCCACGAATTTTCTCACTTCAGCGTTATAGAATTCTTTTCCTTTGTCGGTCTGCAGATTTTTCGGACACCGCTTAGAGTCTCGCACTATCTTAGATAACGCTCGGGTAACCTCGTTCGCGCTCTTGCTTTTAAGCGGTACGGCCCAAGCGTATTTGCTTAATGCGTCGATAACGGTGAGTATGTAGTTGTGGCCTTTGTTGAGTCTCGCGTAAGGACGCATCTCGACCACATCCGCCTGCCATAGGTCGTCGTACCCGCGTATCGCGATGCGACGACGTGGAAAGTTTCTTCTCGCGGGCGAGTGCAATTCCTCGACTAGTTTTCGTTTTTCGGCGCTTATAATTCTCTTCTCTTTCTCTCAAGGATGACGTTGGGATCTCTCTCTCGAGCGGCTCGCCGCTCCGAGTGTCGCTGCTGGTCTCGCGAATCTTCGCTAGTTCCGTCACTCTCCCCGATAGCTCGTCCGCGTCTCTCTTCAATCGCGATATACGGACATCGCGAATTCCGCGCACGACTGCGGCGATAGTCGATGCAACGGTTCGATTTATACTATCGCTCCCGTTTCGCGAAGCTCCTCGATTATCGATAGAATCTCGTTTTCGTGAGCGTTGTTGCCAGCTCGACGCGAAGCGTCCAACAATCGCAGACGATCCAATAATTCGTTTGGATCGTCCCAATGAATATAATCGATTCTATCGTTCGTGATTGGTTGACGGTACGCGACCCGCGCCCATTTTTTTCGCGCTGCTGCCGTGAATAAGCGGAGCGATAACAAACTTGTATTTGTATCCCTTATTTCCTAAAACAGATTTTTTAGTGTCATGGTCGCGTTAATGAGCGTTCGTTGTTAACAATATATTTTTGTATGTTAATTTATCCTTTTCCGTATATGTGAGACTATCAGGATTTTTCATGACTGCCACTCGCATCGCGTCTTTCGCGCTAATGTACACTCCGTAAGCGTGATCAATCTCATTTGGCGTTTCTCCGCCGAGAAGAGCCCCCATGTATTTTCGTCCCAATGGTCCTAGCCGACCGTGCGACATTTCGCGATCTTGAGAAATTCGCGAAGTTCGCTTAACGGGCGTTTCAAACGTTGAGGACGACTCGAAATTCTTTTATCATTTCGAGTTTAATCTCATCTCGCTCAATCTCGTCTCGCTCGGCGCGCTCGGCGATGCGCCGCAGAGGGTCGACGATTGGCTTGAATCTCCATCGCGATCTCGTTTTCCATTTTGCCGGTCTTTAACGCTCTGTGTTTTTTACGAATCGATGCGCTCGTCTTAGCGATCTTTTTCACTGTCTTCTCTTGTTCGCCGATATCCGTCGCAACCATCGTGATTAATAAATCGGTTCTTCTCGCTCGCGGGAGGGAGAGCGATAGATGCGTTCGACGTATTCGCGACAACTGATCGCTCTACGGTACGGCGAAATCGTTAAACCCTCGCCTATATCTGCCGGCGCTAAGCGCGCTATCTTTGTCGATTACTAGGAAACCTCTCGCCACGCGCGTGCGCGGTACACTCGCGCGAGGCAGGGCGAGATCATTTTATTTATATACGAACAGATCGCCGTCAATAGCGCAGTAGCGAATCGCGCGCGGTGAATCGAGATGATTACTTTACTAATAGACGGTGACGATATTCTCGATTTCACCACCGATCAATTGCGGTTTATTCCGAAAGTAATTTTACTAAAACACTTCGGTCGCTATGTGGAACGATTGTGGGAGAAACTGCCCGAACATATGTAACGATGCATTCCCCCATCGTTACGGCACCGTACCCGGCCGCCGATCCGCCGGAAGTCCGCCGCCCGACAAACACCGGTCGGGCAAATGCGGAGGCGCCGAGCGCCCATTTTTAAACGATAACAGAAACACGCGTCTATTGAAACCGCCGTTAGGCGCGCGTAAACATCTCGAATCGACGACGACCATCCCGACGTAATACCGAACGCGCTCAATCAAAGCCACCCGCGACCGCCATTACGACATCCAGACGCGCCATTGATACGGCGCGCTAAGTCCCGCGCCGAGGGCCGACCCGCGCCCTACCGCGACACCGATCGACAGCCGAAATCGATCCCCGCGTCAAAGGACCGCCCACCGCCCACCGGCGCGGCCGCAAAGGACCACCCGACAGCTAACGGTTCCTGCCGGATTTACGCTGCGCGATTAATAATCGAAAGGCGACCGAACACCCGAAAACGCGAACCGCGCTGCGCACGATCGCGGTGCATTGTATACACCCTCCGACTTTAGACATACTCGCGCACCGACATTATACGTACTCGCACGCACACATCGCGTACTCGCATACCGACATTATACGTACTCGCACGCATACATTGCGTAACCGCACACATACATTGTACATACTTGCATCTAAACTTTATACGCGCTTGCACACATACATTATCCGTTCTCGCACTCGTCACTCGTCTCGCGCGCACATACACTCACACACCTCTTACACCTATACACACACTCACGCTGTACCACCACACATTTACACGCAATAAAATTACGATTTACCAAACATCAAATCGCATTCGTGTCTCGATACCGCTTTCCCGAACCCAGGATCCCGACCGAGTTATCCAGAGCGGCGAGCTCACCGATCGACACGCCGCCGATCGCGCGCTCGCTGAGAGAGCGCGCGAGCGCGTCGCGGCTAAAGACTCGACACTCGACGAGAGAGCCGCCGCGACGACTGTATGGATAGCTATAAAATCGAAAACAAAACTTGGAATGGGCGCGACGAGAATCAAGAGAAAGAAGAGCAAAAAGAGGACGACCGCTACGAGGTAAAGAACGCTTCCGATAGTGAAACGCGGCGGCTTCATGCCCCTGCTGCCGTTATTGGGAGCTCTCGGTTCTTTGGCTGGAGGAGCGGCGGGGATCGCGAAAGCGGGGCACGATCGCAAAGCGGCGCGACGCGACGACAGTTGGAGGAATTGCAGCGTCACGATCGCGCAATGGAGGGTCGTGGTTTATACCTCGCACCGTACAAGCGCGGAAGTGGCGCGTCCGCGACGAGAAGAAGAGGAAGAGCTAAAAAAAACTTCGCGTAGACAGACGCTAGGAATTCTCCCATCCGTTGGAGTAACGACGAACGAACAGTTAAATCGCGCGGCGATACTCTCGCGCGTGCCTCACTTTAGAGGCGTATTTATGCGCGACGCGCTTCCATCGGACGCGCCGCGATAAGAGCGGCATCGTGAATTTAGACGACGCATCCGGCCCGGGTACTCATTGGGTGGCATATGCTAAAAAAGGGGGCGACGCGATCTATTACGACGGTTTCGGTCGATTGGAGGAATCGCGCGCTATAATATCGACCGTCACTCGTCGATCGAGCGCAGTTCGATTACTCTCGTCAATCATGTCGCTAACTCTTACTCTTTCCGGACGAAGCAGCATTCTCACGGCGAGTTACTTTCCGCCTCTGGATTTAAACGACGATGATTACGAGTTAGGTTTAAACAATTTCGAGACTTATAAAACGATACCGAATGTAAATTCCACGAATAATAAATTTTACTTCGACGACAACGACGAGGTTATCGCGATTCCAGTGGGATCTTACGAGTTAAGTGCTAGGTCGATGAAAAGACTCGTTCGGGACGCCGTATGCCGAGAATCTAGCCTCGATTCAACGATAAGAATCTACGTCAAAGGTCACGAGAAGAAAAAATGGCTGATTGAGATCTTAGGAAACGTTGCCGACGATCGCGACGTAGTCGTCTCCGTCGAGACTATCGACGCTGATTACGAAGATATCGAACGTTTGGAAACTTTAAACGCTTCGCGGGCCTTTCGCTGCGGATATCACGCGAAGAATTGCGCGTTAGAGAAAAGGATAGCGCGAGAGCGAGAGGATATCGAAGAAGGAAAGAGAATCGACGCTTCGTTTAATATATAGCATTTATTCATAAAGAATCACATTTTACAAATGCGCGCGCAATACACAAAATATATAAGTATAAACAAAAATTAAATTTTATTAGCGCGTAAAGTTACAGCTCGAAGAACGGCTGCGATTCGGGCTCGTAACCCTCCAATTGTATACTCGCCGGCGGTTCATCCTCGTCGCCCGTCGACGGTTCGGCCTCGTCCTCCATCGGCTGCGATTCGGGCTCCTCGCCGATTAACTGCGATTCGGGCTTCTCGTCGATCGGTCGCGATTCGGACTCCTCGTCGATTGACCGCGATTCAGGCTCCTCGTTAATTGGCCGCGATTCGGGCTCCTCGCTGATTGGCCGCGATTCGGGCTTCTCGTCGATCGGTGACGCAATGACTCGCCTATCCTCGCGTTCGTGAAGCCTATCGATTAATCGCGTTGGCGAGCGTCGCGCAAAATGCTGTGAACGCTTAGCGCCTGCGCGAGCATAGTCCTCGTCTTCGTCAATAAATCGTAGAGCGATTCTCGCGCCGTTCTTATACAATCTTCTATCTGTTGTCTAAAGTAAAAAAGTAAAAGGGTTATTACAAATTATAATTTATTATAAAAAGTATTATAAAAATTGTAATCGAATACTTACATTGAACGCGCGATATCGATGTCTCCATCCAGCTGAAAGTTCAGTCTGAGCAAATCCGGACTGTTCTCGATAATGCCTCGCGCCTCCTCGCGCAAATCCGAGGCGAGATCTCCCAAAACGTAAGCCTTTATTGCAATTAAATCACCGTTCACATTAATATAATCGGCGGCGTTAA
>NW_021850170.1:238841-241235 GCF_003651465.1 Formica exsecta
CCCCCCCGGTCCGCACTTCCCCCTCGGTCGTCTACAAAGTGTTCTAATCCATATCTCCATCCTTTTCTATCTATCTATCCATCTCTCTTGCTCTCATGGGTAAAGTGGGTTAGCGGCGGCCTATCTCACCTACTGTCGCGGCCTAAGTAAGTCACGTACGGCGGAAATCCTCGCGGCCGAAAAGTCGAGCTTAAATCACATAAGACGCCCGGTAATTCGATACTATTGCGCACGGTCGTGTCGATCTCTGCGGAAATAACACGATATCTCATTCGCCTGTAAATTATCTGCTGTCACCGAAAGCTATTGTTTATACGAATCACTCTATACGTTGTTGTTATGCCGTTGCCTCCTTAAGGAACGAGTCGCGTCAAGGTCGAATCGCGCCAAGGTCAAATCGCGCCGGGAGAAACCGCGACCTCGATCGAGTCGAGCGTCATCTCCCGGACGATCTCGTCAATTTTGTTGGGCGTTTAGATAGGCCGGCGCTAACCCACTTTCATGAGAGCAAGAGAGATGGATAGAGAGATAGAAAAGGATGGAGATATGGATTAGAACAATTTGTTGACGACCGAGGGGGAAGTGCGGACCGGGGGGGGCGGGGAGAGCAGGGGGGTACGTTGGGCGAGTCGGTAAGCGCGACCCCTGATCGAGCCGAGCGCCATCTCACGGGCAATCTTAGCGATTCGTACCTGCTCCCTCCCGTGACGTCACGCGCTCCCCGGACCCCCCTCGCCCTACGTACCCCCTTGATCACCCCCCCGGTCCGCACTTCCCTCCTCGGTCGTCAGCAAAGTGTTCTAATCCATATCTCCATCCCTTTCTATCTCTCTATCCATCTCTCTCGCTCTCATGGGTAAAGTGGGATAGCGGCGGCCTATCTCACCTACTGTTATCGAACGGCTATCGAACGGCCATTGAACGGCTATGAACGACTATTGAATGACTATCGAACGGCTATCGAATGGCTTTGAACGGTTTTAAACGGCTATCGAACGGCTTTGAACGGCTATTGAACGGCTATAAACGACTATTGAACGACTATTGAACGACAAAACAATTATTTATACGTAATTCAAATATTTAAAGTCTATGTCCATGTACTGAAATGTAACATCTATATTTTAATTAACTAGCTGACGCCGCTATCTAACGTCACGTACAGAAATTTAATACTCGCATACTGGGATAAGAAAGAGGAAAAGGGAAGAATAAAAGAGAATAAAATATATTTTAACAATAGTTTATTCTAAATAATGTTTGGATGAATCTTTATGATGATTCGTCCACCAATTGAATATTTTAAATACATTTTGTAAAGCGCAATTTTTTAAATGTTTTTCACAGCGCATAGTATTAGTAACATCTAGCTTATTTAACGAAGTGATATCTTCATAGTCCGCATCCAAGGTCTCAATAATAACGTCGTTTCTCGCATCATCGTCAAGTATATAGATGTTACATTTCAGTACATGGACATAGACTTTAAATATTTGAATTACGTATAAATAATTGTTTTGTCGTTCAATAGTCGTTCAATAGTCGTTTATAGCCGTTCAATAGCCGTTCAAAGCCGTTCGATAGCCGTTTAAAACCGTTCAAAGCCATTCGATAGCCGTTCGATAGTCATTCAATAGTCGTTCATAGCCGTTCAATGGCCGTTCGATAGCCGTTCGATAACAGTAGGTGAGATAGGCCGCCGCTATCCCACTTTACCCATGAGAGCGAGAGAGATGGATAGAGAGATAGAAAGGGATGGAGATATGGATTAGAACACTTTGCTGACGACCGAGGAGGGAAGTGCGGACCGTGGGGGTGATCAAGGGGGTACGTAGGGCGAGGGGGGTCGGGGGAGCGCGGACGTCACGGGAGGGAGCGGGTACGAATCGCTAAGATTGCCCGTGAGATGGCGCTCGGCTCGATCGGGAGTCGCGCTTACCGACTCGCCCTACGTACCCCCCCTGCCCCCATCCGGTCCGCACTTCCCCCCTCGGTCGTCTACAAAGTGTTCTAATCCATATCTCCATCCTTTTCTATCTATCTATCCATCTCTCTTGCTCTCATGGGTAAAGTGGGTTAGCGGCGGCCTATCTCACCTACTGTCGCGGCCTAAGTAAGTCACGTACGGCGGAAATCCTCGCGGCCGAAAAGTCGAGCTTAAATCACATAAGACGCCCGGTAATTCGATACTATTGCGCACGGTCGTGTCGATCTCTGCGGAAATAACACGATATCTCATTCGCCTGTAAATTATCTGCTGTCACCGAAAGCTATTGTTTATACGAATCACTCTATACGTTGTTGTTAATATATTATTGTTATTTCTATTTTAACATATCGAATACTGCATTTTTGCTCCCGTGTTCTCGATACTCAAGCTCTCTCCCGTCCCCC
>NW_021850170.1:241242-245958 GCF_003651465.1 Formica exsecta
CCTCCTCTACCATTTCGAGTGCACTGAGTAGTCGTGGATTTTTGCCGTCGCGTTAAGTACCGACCCCCAAAATATTTTTGCGGTGTTGCTATTGTTTTGAGTGGTGCGGCCTGCCGTACCTGGCGCCCAACTCGGTTTATTTTGCGGTAATTTGGACGTTCGGAATCGCGGAATTGATATTCAAGACGCGTCGAAGATGTGTCGTGGGCCCTAAGAACCGCCCGCCGAATACTCAAATAATAATTAATTAATTATATTAAAGAGAATAACGGTTTCAGTATATATAACCATTTTGTTTATCTATATACATAATATTTGACATATCAAACGATATAGTCGGTATACGGATAATATTTGACATATATACAGGGTGTTCCCGGGTTAAATGGCCAAACATGAAATATGAATTTAGGACCTTAAAACAAGAAAAAATTTTCCTCCAGAAGTATGCTCGCAAACGCTTCGTTCAAGAGATATTGACTTCTGAAGTTATGAACTATAGGAACGAATAATTTCATAATGTTTCTTTTTATTTTTGTTTTGAAGATCAAAGGTCATTGACAGGCTTGTGTTTGTACTCTAAACAAAGCTCCGTACATTCGTACCAAATAATTGTTAGTTCGTTGAATGCTTTCGTGGAAATGTTTATAATTTACGAAATAATTAAAACCTTAATATTTTTATTAAGGATCGTTTATATTATGGAAAATTTTAAATTTTGAGCATGCGTATAAAAGAAAACGAATCCGCTCGTGTCGTATGCGCTCTCGTCATTCTTGTTGTAAATTCTCAACTGACATTCTAGCATACGATCGAGCATCGACCTCAGTGCGAAAGACGCCTCATTGTCTGTATTACTACACGCTCTATACTTATTGAGTTTGTGATTGTTAATTGTTTGGAGTCCGAGAGTCGACGCGCGTTAACCGTTCCGCGAATGTCCTCTGCCTCGCGCCAAGCAACATCCGGCGTCCGCGTGCAAGATATCCGTTCTCACGAGAGCCTCTAACAAGAAGCTCTACAAGATTTCCGATACGCGTCGAAGGCAGTCATTAACAGGACATTTCGAAGATTTCCGTCGGAGTCGCGGAATACGTGCCGTCGCTGGCTCCTATTATTTAAAATTAAACGAATCTTGAAACAATCTGCAATCGAGTATTTACTGAAAATCTCCTTATCCTCCAGCGGATCTACGGATTCGCGTTACACACCGCTTCTCGCTCATCTCTGAGCATTTCTCAAGATTCGGGCGATCTCGTCGAGGTCGATTCCCGAACAATTAATAATAATAAATAATTTATAATTTTTTCATCATTGTTTACCTGGCCTCGTTTATTTTTCTTCACAGGAGATGACATTAGTGGCACTTCAATATTCAATTCTTCCATCGCACTTTGTAAATACTTTTGTGGAAGAAAAACACTAAAAATTAACTCATAGGGTTATATTGAGATTAAATAATTACAACTGTCAAATGATCGGGGGGACCTGTCACTCGTTGGTAGCACTGACAAGCTGCATGAGCGATACGGCGATGTGGTGGAGGCTTTCTAAGGTGGAGACTTGCGCGAAACGGACGAATTTTCGTCCGGACCGAAGTCATTCTCTTTTTGGATAAAGTATAGTATAATCATGCCTCATACGTATTTGATTAGTGAATATGCCGATATGGTATATTTATATGGGTTTTGTGACGGAAATGCTAACGCTGCAAAACATTTAATTATTAAATTTTAATTATTGTACAGCAATAAAAAGAATAAACCTAGATTCCCAGACAGCACAAGGATGTCCTTAGGACGTCCAAAGGGCATCCAGGACATACATGTAGGATATCCTCAGGATATCCTATTTTAATTCTCGGATCTCCTCTGGAGGTCCTGAGGAAGAGTAAATGATAGCCGAATACTAACCCCTGGAGAATCCAGGGAGATCCTGTGGAATATCCTAAAGATTTCTATGGGATATGTTAGGGATATTTTTCGTACGTTTCAGGGAGCAAATTCTGAAAATTGCATCCTGTTATTTATTGCCAGTACTGAAAATAGTTCACGTTCTTTGATATTTGAGACTTTTGTGGTCTACATGAATATTAGGTTTGGCTTTCGGGTTTGAGTCGTGTAATATTTTCTAAACAATCCAATATCTGAATTCCCTATTTTGAGATTGCATCAGAAATTGAACTGATAGAAAATAATTACATTTTTAATTTCCTGTTAGTTGCTCTTTGCAAGCTTTATCGAAACACCCTGTATATACTCACAGTACTGTCAGCTATAAGCGCCGCTACTGCAATGCGGTAGAAACGAGAACTGTACTTTTGTCCGGAGACGACTAAGGAGACTAATATCGAATTCGATTGATGTGCACTCGCTCCGTTTCAGTGGCTAGTAACTTTTTGTTACCAGACGCACATGTTTGGAGCGCATAGTTTTACTGACCCGAGTGCGGTTATTTGCACTGACCTGGGAGCGATTACAGGCACTGATCCCAATATAGTGCATTTAGTAACTTCTTTATATCTGAATTCCTTATGTTGGGATTGCATCAGAAATTGAACTGATAAAAAATAATTATATTTTTAATTTCCTGTTAGTTGCTCTTTGCAAGCTTTATATAATTCTTATGACCAAATCTCAAATACGAGTTTGCGCGTCGCATAGCGGTAAACAAACGAACTAGCGGTTGAATACTATTTTTTGTAAAGTTTTTGGAATGTTGCGCATAGTAACATTTCTCATGAAATATTAAATAAATAATAATTTTGAATATATGAAAATGTGCGCATCAAATTCAATTATTAATATTAAACGAAATTAATGTTAACAATTAATTGCACATGTATATGTCCTCTGAAAAACCAAAGGACATCCAATATAATAGACAGGGCAGATATCCTACAGACATCCAGGGTTATCCAGTGGACATTTATAAGATATTAATACTTATTACAATATTTAAGATTTCTAAATTATATTAAATAGCCTACATAACTGAAAGTAATCATGTATGCATATTAAATTTTCATAAAATATATTTATAATAATATCTTAAAACATCCTACAAATATCCTGAACCATCCTGGACATATTCAGGATGATCCTGAGGATGTCTTGTGCTGTCCTTCTAATGCAATATCTGATAAATTATGTCGAATCATGAAACTCATTATAAGAAGATTACTTTCTTCCTTTGTAAGCAAAGCTCCTGGATAAATAGGTATCCCTTCCTGAAAAATTTACATAAATATTGCAGTTAAATTGGAAATCAATGAAAAATTAAAATTTTGCATAACTGAAGTATATTTCCACTTAGTTATAGGATAACATTTATTATTTCCAAATACTATTGTTTATAAAAAAATTCAACAAAAAAAATTTGATAAAAATTTAACCCGAGAGTAGGAAAAGTAAGTAAAGTTACATTAGTAGGTATAATGAATAAGCAAATAATTGGAGTAATTAGACTCACCTCATTTCTTCGATCTTCACGATTATTCATAACATGTACATTATTAGGATTCTCGTGTAATTCAACATTTATTTGAGGCTCATCATCTTCTTCATTCTCTTTATTTTCTTCACTTTCAACGTCGTCGTGGAATAAATTTTCATATGACTCACCTACAGCCACTTGATTTAGCATTTATGTATTCAAACATAAATATTCTTAATTATACAAATTCTTAATTATATACAAATACTCATATCCTATAAAGTTTATATACATATAGCTACAACTCTTCTCCTTATATCATTGTTAAAATATACATTAGGTTCAAAAATTCCTTGTTATCACTACTTACATTTTGTTCACTCTTATCATCATCATAGATATCGTGTTCATCTTCAAGTTTGTTTTGGTTTAAAATCTATGGATGAAGAAGATAAAATTAATTATGAAAGTTAATGTGCTACTTATAATATTATACATTTTATATTTATAATATAAAATGAAATGTCTAGTTTACAGTAGACGTCGAAAGTTCGAGTGAAGCGAGGGGGGGATTTAAGGCGGGAGGAGGCACGAACCAAGCATCCATCTCTTCCGTGGCAGCGGCACTGTCGGTACGCTATCCCCTCCACACACTGTGGCTGTGGCAGCGTCTCGAAACTGGCATCACTGCCTGCTGCCTGTCCGTGCCGTGTCTCCGGGAACAAAGGATACTGTGCGCTGTGCATCCTACAAATCTCGCGACCCGCGTGATCGGCCTTTCGCCAATCACAGGCTATTTTCATTAGTTTTTGTATATATAACCGGTACACACGTGCAAGAAAAGTGAATAAGTGAAGTTTTATTGTTATCAACATTATTTGTTTGATTAATAGAAAAGGAAAAATGAGAAAGAGGCTCTTGATAGACAATAAATCATGCATATTAGTGGAATTTTCAAACGAAGAGGAGGCATTAGCCATAGGTTATACGTGCTGGCTAAATGAAACCGCGACCGAAGAGGAACTGAATAATATTATTGAAAGCAAAAAAGAGGTGGAAATAGTTTGGCCAAAATGTGATGTACAATCAGCCCGGAAAATGAAAACCATCTTGAAAGGTTTGACAGACGAGCACTGGTAGGTTCATGCTGTGAAGGTTCTTGGATTTGGTAGTGAGTGATTATTTAAAAATAAAATATTTTAATCGTCTACGATCTTTTAAAATGTACCCTTACGGAAAAAACACTCAAAAAAACACTCAAAATAACACTCAAAATGAGGG
>NW_021850171.1:0-7308 GCF_003651465.1 Formica exsecta
CATATATGATGTCTTAAAGACAATATCTCAAAGACGTCTTAAAGGTAATATCTCAAAAACGTTATAAAACAGGACATAAGACATCTTAAAGACGTCATAAATACGTCTTTCTGATAGTCTTATAAGACGTCTTAATAATTTTAGGACGTCTTTTAGACACTTTGAAGACATCTTCATGTTCTCTGGGCTAGTACAATATAACATAATTAATAGAATAATAACAGCAATAGGCTCAGAGTACTAACAATTAAATGGAAAAACAGGCAAGTAAGAGCCAAGAATTTTTATTATTGTTAAATTTTAATAATAAATGTGTATTAAAAATGTACGTTTTGGACCGTTTTTTGGTCCATCTTCAGAGGATAGATGTAAATATACATATGTATAAAAATTTCATTGGTATTTTAAAAGATGACATACACAATATTTGTCGTTGCAGTCAAATTTTAAATTTAAATCGATAATCAGAAAGGAAGACTCACTAAAACTAGCGGAGAGTCTGTATAAATTAGTGAACAATGTCTAAACATCATTGCCACACGTACATCCGTCAGTGATTTACAATATAATGATGGGATGATGTAATAATGACTAATGCTGATCGGTTGATACGGTCACAAAAATAATAGTCATAAAAAATATTACAAACAAAGATAAAAAAAACAAAAATCGTTGGAGAAAGGCTATTGTGACAGTTTAGTTAATCTTTAAATACAATTTAAACTTTAAACTCAAATTCAAATTTAAATCTCTAAATCAATCAGTTTTTAAATTTTTGGCAAGTTAGATGTTGTTTACTAATTTGAACAGACTCTACGCGGGTTTCAGTGAGTCTTCCTTTCTGATTATCAATTTTAATTTAAAATTTGACTGGAACAACAAATATATTATGTATGTCAGGTTTTAAAATATCAATGTAATGTTTATATATTTATATTTATGCTGAAGATGGATAAAAAAACAGTCCGGAACATACATTTTTAACACACATTTATTACTAAAATTTAACAATAATAAATTCGCGCACCCATACCAGCGCCTTGGCTCTTATTTGCTAGTTTTCCCACTTAATTGATAATTAATAGAAATTTAAAAATAAAAAGTGCGGAACTAGTACAAATTTTGTTTTGTTTTATTTTCTAAAACATGCTTTAAATTATTGAATTGCGGTTTATGGTACACAAAGCGGCACAAATATAACATTTAATGAAACAAATGTAGCACAGCTAACTAAACAAAAGACAGCAATTAATAAAAATACAAAACTCAAAATTGAGAAATAACTTTTAAACTCATATCTAAAAATATTTTTAATCAAAATAGAGATATATTTAAAATAATTATAAAAAGAAGGACACTGTTATATCATTAATAATATGGAACTCTTTCTCTGAAATATGCTAAAATAATGGTTAAAACCGGTTTAGAAAACCATTGCGTAAGACACATTGGCGTAAGGAATTATTTTTTATATTAAAAAACTTTGTTGTATTTTTAGACTAGGAAAATAATTGGATATTATTTTAGTCAATTGCTTTGGATATTATTTTAATCAATCACTTTGAATATTCAATAGACATAATGATACAAAATGTCACCCATATTAACCTGGCACCCCCACCACGAAAAATCGGGTTCGGCCATAGTGCATAATTAAGTGCTAATTTGTTGCTAATTTATTGCTCTAAGTTCGAATTTATTGCTCCTACCCGTTAGCAGGAAAATGATATTAAAGATGGGGGTGCTGACTTGCCATTAAGCTAGCACCCCCACCTCCGAAAAACACTTATAGCGAGTCGCAAATCATAAAACAAATACACTAGAATTTATTGCTAATGGATTTTTCTAAGTTAAACGTTGAGCAATAAATTTGATATTATATATCTTGAGAGCAACAAATTAGAGAATGACTTAGAAAAATTGACCGAAAGAGTGGCGGTGCTAGCGTTCGTACAAGAGTAAAGTACATGAACGCAATTAGTTGCTGTTATTATTTTGTTCTTAAAATGTTTCTCTAATTTATTGCTCTCAAAATATATAATATCAAATTTATTGCTCAACGTTTGACTTAGAAAAATCGATCGAAAGTGTGGCCGGTGCTAGCTTACCTACACGATTAATCTAAGTTAAACGTTGAGCAATAAATTCGATATTGTATATCTTGAGAGCAACAAATTAGAGAAACATTTTAAGACCAAAATAATAACAGCAACTAATTGCGTTCATGTACTTTACTCTTGTACGAACGCTAGCACCGCCACTATTTCGGGTCGATTTTGGTCTTAAAATGTTTCTCTAATTTGTTGCTCTCAAGATATACAATATCGAATTTATTGCTCAACGTTTAACTTAGAAAAATCCATTAGCAATAAATTCTAGTGTATTTGTTTTATGATTTGCGACTCGCTATAAGTGTTTTTCGGAGGTGGGGGTGCTAGCTTAATGGCAAGTCAGCACCCCCATCTTTAATATCATTTTCCTGCTAACGGGTAGGAGCAATAAATTCGAACTTAGAGCAATAAATTAGCAACAAATTAGCACTTAATTATGCACTATGGCCGAACCCGATTTTTCGTGGTGGGGGTGCCAGGTTAATAGGAGTCAAAATGTCTCTGAAAAATGAAATGTCAAAAATTAATACAAGGATTACTATAATTTTATAGCATTTCTATTCTAGTATTATGTGCAAAAAAATCTTTCTTTATGTTTATTCGTAAATAAATAAAAACAATATTTTACATAAGATTTTTTTTATATACATAAAGCGGTTAAAGTCGTTATTTCAAGTCTCTTTAATAGTTTTCTTTACTGATTTCAAAAATAAAAAAAATTATATAGTCATAAAATAAAAAATTCATACTTCTTCAATTTTTTAATAATTTTCTGTAAAGTCAAACTCTGTCAAACTCTGATAGAGTTTTGCAAGCATGCTTAAAGAATTTACAAAAATTTAATTTTAAGATAAGAAAGAAATAATTGTAACACACAACCATCGCTATCCTCTGCTCTCAAGACCACTGTCAGGAATTCTGGCGAACAGGATGCATAAAATAGTTAATTTTGGATCATTGGGTCATTTTTAAAGAAATGTGAATGACCTGTTACGAATAACCAATGTGTACAACATCCTGTTATAGGATATTGCCCGCAGGACCACTATGTAAGCAGTGATGCAAGTTTTGCGTTTTGTGCCCGTTGTCAGCGCGTGTAGAGGCGATACGCACACAAGCGTGAACTGTGTACATGTAAGCAGAGCGTTCTGCGCATTACATGTACACGGTTCACGGTTGTGTGCGTATCGCCTCTACACGCGCTGGCAACGGGCCAAAACGCAAAACTTGCATTTATGCATGTAAGTGTAGCAGAAACTACAAAGTAAACCTGTGATGGGCAAAGAATAAAAAATAATAGTATGAAAACTAAGGACTGTCAGGAATTCTGGCAAACAGGATGCATAAAATAGTTATTTTTGGATCATTGGGTCATTTTTAAAGAAATGTGAATGACCTGTTACGAATAACCAATGTGTACAACATCCTGTTATAGGATACACATTTTCTGATGCTATATAGGGTGTCTCAAATATCTTTTTAATGACAGATTTGCTCGAGTCTACTCATTTAAAGTTTATTTTTTTTTAGCAAGAATAGGATATTATTATTTTTAAAATTATATATTTTTGTAACTAAGATTTAAATGAAAATTTTATTAAAATAAACTTTCTCTCTATCTAAAATTAACTGAACAATGTAGTTTTGTTATCTTATCTAGTTCCTTGGAATTTAATTCAAGCAAAATTCTTTTTGTTCAATCGCTTATAACTTATAGCTTAGTAATTTTTGCTAAAAAAATTAAAATCTTCAAATTGATCAAAAAAATCCTTATAATACATTCGGTTTTAGAACATCCTATATATTTCTAGAATCGAAAGAATATCGAGCTATACAATATTTTGTAAAACATTTTATGACTCATTGTAAAAATATAGGCATATATTATTTAAATGTAACGTTTATTTAAATAAGAAGTTATAAAAACCTTGGCATAAAAATTATAACACGTTACTAAATTAAGATGTCAAAAACAAATTAAGTTATTTTGCAATCCTGATCTTATCTGATTTTATCTTTGTGATTTCGTACAACACGCGCGCACGCGCGTTTATTTTTACAAATAAATAAATAAACAAGAATTTCTAAAATCTAATTTCCTTGTAACTTACTCGACTGATTACTGAATTTCCAGTTACTAATATTCTGTCGATAAAAATATCGACAGACAGCCAATTCTGTCGAGAACAGATTTTGCAAAGTGTCTGCTATTATATTGGCAAATGGAATTATAAAATATAGCTACAGGTTCTTGAAACAGGTTTTGGTATTTGCATAATGTTGGCAAAGACAAGGTAAAATTTGCAAATAAAACATGATCGTAAGTAATGGTAACCCTGAAATAGATTTTGGCATACTTTTAATATAATATGATAAAAATTGGAATCTCTCTGCATTTAATTGGAGCTCGTTTGATTTTTGTCAATCGAATATCAACAACAGATTTTGCGAACAGGATGTAAGCTTAATGTGAACATAATTGGTGACACAGTATGTTGTAATTTCTGCTCGAATCTGTTGACAAACCGCCACTAATGTTTTTCTTATTATGATAGTAAAATGTTAAACCTTGGCTAGAGGTAATCTTTTTATATATGGCGCGAAGGACACCTATCTCGATTGAAAGTCAATCACGTCATGGAATTATATAAAATTAACTAAGATGATGTAGTATAATCATATCTATTATAAATTTATTCTCAGAATAAGAGAGCATATTTTAATCAGCGTAATCACAATAATTCTAAGAATATCCGATTGTATTATATATATATATTTTTGTGATTTCCGCAATAGATGGTACTTAGTTTTAGATAAAACATTTATTTTGAATAATTACGATACAAACATGAAGAATTATATTTATTATCAAGAGAAAAACATCACGCATAAGTTTTATTTGCAGGATATAAATTTTGCTTAATAATCTTCGAAAGACCACGTATTTAATTCTACATCTAATAAAACTAACTATCGCGATTTTAGTATGCGCATAAAATAATAAAACAAGATTAATGCTCAAGTATCTGACATTTCTTCAATGAATGTCATTAAATGATGTCAGTTTTATATTCTTTATTACCGCTGTATCACATGTCGTCGTTATATAACTAAATAATCAGGCTCACATTACACATCTTTCACTTTAGTAACTTTTTAATGACTTGCTCATCTATGTTTCTTCTAACTAAGATTTATGTAATTCTTCTCGTTGCTTATGTTATTTCTCGTCTTATGTTAATGCGCAAGAAATACATTTCAATTGCAATAATAGATTCAATATTTATTAATCTCAAATATTTCATTAATCTTAATTTATATAACATGAATTTCTTTTAAAAGTGTCAAAAATTTTAATAATATAATTAATTTTGAAAGTTTTAACAATATATAATTAATTTCTCCTCTTTGGATTTCTTCATTAAAAACTATTTTAATCAATTAACGGACTTTTTCAAATAATTCTGTAGAATGAAAAAATTTTTTTAATAGCTTATGCAAGTGTTACTTATTATTAGTAACAAACTCCGAATTAGCATTTGTCATTGAATATTAATAACAAAATTTGAAGATTTAAAAGCGTTCGTGTATTTTAGAAACGTGTATACATTTTCTGTCGTTATTGCAATTTATTATTCAAATTAGCAACTATTATATAATAACATGTGTATTGGAGGGGTATAACGGATATGTAACTCCCGAGTATTTCCCCACTTTATGATGCGCACGAAAAAAGACATTGAATAGAATATATGTATATATATTTGTTGCGTCATTATATCTCAACCTATAAAAACTCAGGACATCTTTAGAATATCCCAGTATCCACTTGATCGCAAGTTAGTCTTCATCGCATTAAAGAAACAGAAATCGAATATGAAGGCAATCATTATTGTATTTATCGTTACCATTGTTGTCGTCCTGGTAAGATTATTTTTTTATTAAAAATGATTTATATTTTATATTTTTTAATAGATATATACAGGATATTCTAGGACAAATGTGGGCAATCTCTCGAGAGCATGTAAAAATAACCCCATAAGCTGTTATAAAATTTTTTTCTACAACGCATATCTACCGAGATATTTGTCTTTAAAGTTAAAATTTGAGAAGCATTTTTCTTAAATAACTTTTATATCACTCTGTAGATTTTAATAATGTGTAATAATTATTTTTATATTAAGTATAAAGGTCTTTAAAATAGCGTGATAGATTTTTCAATACTACATTGGAGAACCAGGGGCAGGCCACTTACAAACTTTCTAACTTTGAAGCTAGTAAATTTTCTTATTTTTAAATATATTTTTAGATCTTCCACATCTTTTTCTAAAAAAAAGATACTCTTATTTCATTTCGCCAAAACTAACTGTTTTCGAGAAAAATACATTTAATCGATAGTAAATAAATCTTTATTATCATTGTAAACAAATAAGAAATGATACTGGAATATTATGGCAGGTGCAACAATCGTTAATTCGTCCTGCATGGAAATACGTTAGAATGGGAGGAAGCCATATAGAACACTTTTTGTAATTTTGGCTAATTTTTATTTTTTGGAATTTTATTCTATTATCTGAATAAAGATTTACTTTCTATCAATCAAATATGTTTTTCTCGAAAACAATTAGTTTTGATGAAATGAAAACAGAATATCTTTTTTTTTAGATAAAGATGTAAATAATTTAAAAAAACGTATTTAAAGAAATTTATCAACTTCAGTTCAAGTTTTATAAGTTAAAAGGCTTATAAGATGGTCCGTTCCTGGCTCTTCAATCTGGTATCAAGAAAATTATCACACTGTTTTAAAGAACTTTATTTAACATAAAAATAATTATTACAAATTATTAAAATGTATAGAATGACATAAAAATTATTTAAGAAAAATGCTTCTCAAATTTTAACTGTAAAGGCAAACATTTCGGTAGAGAGATGAGTCATAGAAAAAATTTTTATAAGAACTTATAGTGTTATTTTTCCCTGCTCTACATGCCCACGAGAAATTGCTCAAATTTACCGGGATATCCTGTCCCGGTAAATATAAATCTTTATTATACTTTATTTATCTTATTTCTAATACATGCTTAAAATTTCCATGTTCTACTTTTAAGTATTGTTGCATATTGTTACAAACGGTTCGTAAAAATAATCATTTATACAGCACCGAAAGATTGCAGAAACGTTGCATAGACCTTACATT
>NW_021850172.1:0-181 GCF_003651465.1 Formica exsecta
GATGGATTGGTAGAAGAGGCACAATAGAATGGCCACCGAGATCACTAGATCTGACCCCATTAAACTTCTTTTACTGGGGGTATTTGAAAACAAAGGTCTATGAGACTAGGTCCGAAAATTTAGAAGAGCTGCGGGAAAAAATAGTGAAAGTTTCAAATTCAATCACACCCAATTTTTTAAC
>NW_021850172.1:403-662 GCF_003651465.1 Formica exsecta
CATGCACGCACGCACGCGCGCATACACACACACACACACACACACACACTCAGGAACGCACGTGCCCGCGTAAAGCCTTATCTTTCTTCTGTTGTCGTCGTGGGCCCTCGCTATCGCAAAATCTCAATAGAAATGTTCAAATGATCATAACTCTGCGAAAAAAATCGTAGAGACCTCGGCGACCTCGCGTTGTTTTCGTCTCGGAAAGCCGTTCTTCGAACGAGCCCTCACTCAACTCCACATGCCATTTAAGATTTTT
>NW_021850173.1:0-2462 GCF_003651465.1 Formica exsecta
GTGCGTACATGTATATTACTCTCACACACATGAAAGAGACGAAGACTATATCTGTCTTTGTCATGTACGATTGCAGCTCTGTCTATTGCGACATCGCGGAACTAATCTACTGCTCTGTTTTACTCTTTTGCCTCAATCTCGCACGCACACATATGCATGAAAGTATTTCGAGTGAAAATCTTTTTTACGAGACTAATAAACTTATTTCTAAGAGTTCACTAATACTCCTTTATGTTATCCCGAGGCGGGGAGCTATATCTTGTGCACGAACAAACTGCAGAACTTTTATATTAAATAAATATTGTTACGACTTGACGCAAGAAGTCGATAACAAAACTGTAATTGTTTAACTTTTCTTTGATTTGTTATATGAAATATAGCTCCCCGCCTTCGTTATTATCAATACTTTAACTGTGGAAAAGGATTTATCAATCTGTGTAGCCAAAAAAAAGATTTTCACTTGAAACGACTTTCGCGTTTTGTCGGTAATTTTGGATCCCCTTAACCACCGCGCCCGTACTCGCATGCCCGGACTTTAGTCGCCGTTTCTTCCTGCAAACGGACACGAGTACCAGCGGCCTCGGAGCCGTCCTCACTCAATATCACGAGGACGGCGAACGCGTCATCGCCTACGCGAGTCGCACGCTATCCGGCGCCGACAGAAATTATAGCGCTACGGAGCTCGAATGTCTCGCGGTTGTCTAGGGCATACGGAGAATGCGGAACTATCTAGAAGGATATGCTTTCACCGTCATCACGGACCATCAATCTTTACGATGGTTGCAAAAACTGGAAACTCCGACGGGCCGACTCGCCCGCTGGCTATTCGAGCTCCAGCAGTTCGACTACGAGATTAAATACCGACGAGGAGCGCTAAACCGCGTAGCCGACGCGCTCTCACGAAAACCGGAAGTAAACGCGATTCAAACCATACATTGCCGCTGGTACAATCGTTTGCTAACCGAAATCCGACGCGATCCTGCCGCGCACCCGGATTACCGAATCACAAACAACGGGCTCTATCGCCATATCCTCCACAGTTTAAATTTCAAAGAAACATCCGCCGAGGAACAGTGGAAACTGTGCGTGCCCCGCGAGCAACGTGGAGAGATCCTCCGGCAATACCACGATGCCCCCACGGCCGGACACGGGGGGGTCGCGAAAACCATTGCCCGCATTGCCGAGAAATTGTATTGGCCCGGGATGCTGCGCGAAATCACCAGATACATACGACAGTGCCAGAAATGTCTGGCACATAAACCGTTGCAACAGAAACCGGCCGGAAACATGCATGCGACCAACGTCACACGACCGTGGGAACATGTCACCGTCGGCCTCGTGGGCCCGCTTCCACGATCGCGTCGCGGTCACGTGGCTGTTGGTCATGCAAGACCGTTTTTCAAAATGGGTAAAACTCGCGCCATTAAGAAAAGCCACGGCACCGGCCGCAACGCGCGAGATCACAGAACGCATAATCCTGCGACACGGCCGCCCCGATATCATTATCTCCGACAACGGGACGCAGTTCAAATCCGCACTGCTAACCGAAAGGCTTAGAGCCTTCAATGTAGAACACCGCACCGCACCCGTCCGCGCCCCACATTGTAACCCGGTGGAGCGTACGAACCGAACGATCAAAACGATGATAGCGCAATACATCGATCGCGACCATCGCGAATGGGACGAACAGATCCCTGCGCTACATTTCGCGTACAACACCGCCACGCACGACGCCACAGGATACACGCCGGCATATTTAAATCACGGCCGCGAATTAGTAGCACCCGCCCCCGCCCTCCCAACAACCCCGGAAGCCCCGGAACCAGACATCGTACGCCAACGATTACAGGACGCCGAGGAAGTCGTCAGAATCAACATGGCCAGAGGATTCCAGAGACAACAACGATATTACGACCTACGACGACGAGAATGGCGACCAAAGCTAGGCGAATATGTTTGGAAGCGAAACTACCCGCTATCCAACAGAGCAAACGCATTTAATGCAAAACTCGCGCTAAAGTTCATCGGGCCACTAGAAGTACATCGGTTTATTTCGCCGGTAATCGTCGATCTCCGAAGCAAACGCGGGAAGTGGTATCGTCAGATACATATACAAGACCTAAAACCCGCTCCCGGCGAAAATAAAAACAATAATACCGACGACAACAACGATGAAACAGAGGATCCGGAAGACAATAACAACGAAATCGACGAAAACAATAACGGGGAAGACGAAGAAAACATCAAGGAAAACAACCCCACCACGAGCTGAAAAATCAAAAACCGACGAAATGAGAGCAACCAGAAAAGATCACGAGCTCAGAAACCTTCGAGATGGATATCGAAACAGACATCCTCGAAGCGATCAACGAGATCCTGGGAGATCCCGATCAGCCGTATGGCCCAGGCGTGCTAGAAGCCAGTGATGCCAGAATTGAGACGCGAGCAACATGCAACCGAGG
>NW_021850174.1:0-3727 GCF_003651465.1 Formica exsecta
TTGGTTTAGGCTTTTCCAGTTCAGATTTTATTTATTCTTCCTCGAATATTTTTTCGTCTCGTTCATTTCTTTTATATTCTGTTTTATATGTTGCGTTTGGCAAACAGGCGTAGTCGCAAGCCTTATTATCTGCAGCCCATCGTCGTCGTTTGGAAAAATTAGAAAGAACTGCACGTAATGAATACGAATGTATACAACAGCAGAATTTAGATCTTGCTAGAGCCGATTCAGATTTTGTCATCGAAAAACAAATTCTTGCGGAACGCAATCAGACTAAAGAGGATAAAATTTTTGTATCTTCTAAAGCATCAGTTGATGATGTGCAATTTACTTTTAATGAAATCGATGAAGTATTAAGTTCTTCAGACGTTACTGAATCCATTTCAGATTATGATGATGCGGTAAATATTGAGTCTCAAAATACTATCGATAATTTTCAAGAACGCCTTGCTGAAACTTTCGTATGCAGTGATATGTCTCATACGCAAATAAACGCTGTTTTACAAGTTGTTCGAACACATCCTTGTTTATCTACTTTGCCAAAGGATAGTAGAACTCTTCTAAAGATTCCACGGACTGCGCACCTCACACTTAACATTGCAGGGGGTGAATATCTTCATTTAGGAGTTGAGACAGGAATTCTTTCCATTCTTCAACAAACCTCTCCGGAATTGATTCCACTTGATACTTTGATGATAGACTTTAGCACAGATGGTGCAACACTAGATGGGCAGGGTAAAATTCAAATCTGGCCAATACAAATTCAAATTGCAAATATTCCTAGAAGTAAACCCGAAATCGTAGGCATCTGGAGAGGTTCATTGAAACCAACTAATGCGCAGGAATTATTCCAATATTTTGTGGATGAAGTTCAGGATATATTTAATCGTGGAGGAGTTGTTTTTCGTAATCAATTAAAACTAATTAAATTGAGGTGTTTCATAGCTGATTCTCCTGCACGCGCTTTTGTATTGGGTCACAAAGGCCATGGCAGTCTATTTCCGTGTTCGAAATGTTGGATTCGGGGAAATTGGCTTCGTCGTGGAGTAACAGCTTATCGTGGTATTCAGCACAGGCCCCGTACAGTCAAAGAGTATAGACAGCACATTGATGGAGAACATCATACAGATTCTAAATCTGCTCTGCTTACTTTGGGGATGGGATTGGTAACTCAAACGATCTTCGACTACATGCACACCGTTTGTCTCGGTGTCGTTCCAAAAATAAATAGCGTTTTTGTTGATGGGAAATATAATCCAGGTTTAAAACTTTCAGCTAGATTACTTGAAAAATTATGACGACACGTTTACAGCAAGTTAAAAATTATTGCCCTAAAGAATTTTCGCGAAAACCGATATTAATGAAAAAATATGGAGGGTTTAAGGCTACGGAAAATCGCCAACTTGTTTTATATACTGCTCCAGTTGTTTATTATGGACTCATAAATGCTGCTGCATATAAACATCTTCTTCTATTACATTCCGCCATTCGAATTTTGGTCAGTTCTTCCTTATTAGAAGACTATCTTGATTTTGCATATACAGCATTAAGGATTTTTGTGAATAGAGCAGAAGATATATATGGTCCAGAATTCCTTTCTTATATTACTCATTGTCTTTTACATCTCGTAGATGACGCGAGACGCTTTGGCTCATTAAATGAATTGTCTATGTTTCCCTATGAAAATAATATGATTTATTTCCGCAAGGTTTGCCGCAAGCCTCATCAGCATTTGCAGCAAATTGTAAATAGGCGATTTGAAAAGTTTCAAGTTACACAAACTCTTGTAAATATAACTAAAGTGGTGCGTTCCAGTAAACCGTGGGTTAGTCCTGTAGTTTTTGATATCCCGCTAGATAGTCATCAGTTTCAGATCTTAGACACAGGAAAATTTCGTATATCGGTGAAAAATCAAGATAATACGGTAATATTAAAGAATTCGAAAGTTTGTCTTGTTCAAAATATTATTCTCTCGCGTGAGCATTATCAGTTGGCAGTTAAAGAATTTCGCAGAGTTTTAGATTTTTTTGATGTTGGTTTGCCATCGTCTTCAGTAGGTGTCTTTCGATGTTCTTCATTATCTGATGAAGTTATTATAATAAATCTTAATGAAGTACAGAATAAATGTTTTCGCATGCCTTATAAAGCCACAGGGAATTTCCTTTAAAACCGTCGACGATTTCTTGGCCTTCGAAGAAGTTGACGAAAAAATTTACAATGACTTGGTAGGATTTTTTTCTAAATATATATTTATAGTAATTCAATTTACTACTAAAATTTTGTTACAGGTGGGGTACTTTATTTACCTTGGACGGACCAATCCAGTTGATCGCGCTGCAGAATATTTTCGCAACGTATTTCCCGAAGATGAGGAGATTTCGTCATGTTTAACTTTAAACGGAAGAACTGGACCAGGGGGATGCAAATTGCGAGACAGTCGTTTCGCTCAAGCATGTCAAGGTTCGTAAAAAATCCACCGTCTATCATTGTTTATATTGTACATTAAATACATGACGATAACTAAAGTATTTTTTATGAATTTTTTTTCCAGATGCTATAAACGCCAATAAATATTTTCCAAATCCCAATAACATGGAATTCTATGAAGCTTTGGAGAAAGCTCTGAAAAGTCTCAAAACTAGAAAATGGCGTTATAATAGAAAACGACGACAAGTCCCTTTTGATGAAGAAAATGAAGAAGTCCCACCAAATCGACATCGGCGAATAGACAATGCGGAAGTGGACATAGAGTTCGAAGACATTCAGAAGGAAGCTGAGGACGCCAGGAACGGACCAGAAAAAACCCAGCATCAAGATTGGGTAAGTTAATTTTTTTTAATTAAGTTAGGTTCAATGTTAATGACCCAAAAATTAACTAAGTTTATGTTAAAAGTTATTTAAACAATAATTAACTCAATTAAAATTAAGTTAAAAAATTATTAACTTATTAAAAAGTTAAAAGTTAATTATGCAAAACTTATATATGTATTTTACGTAATTAATCTTTTAATTATATATTTAAAATTTAACTTTTTTTAAAATTAGATAATATAATAAAACGGTAATTTTTTATAAGAGGGATAATATATTTTTTCTTATATAATAATTAATAATACACATTATTTAAATATACATTTAAATATATATAGTTATCTAATAGAGATATTATTGTGTTTAAAAACAAAATGGTTAATAAGATGATTTCGATTAACGATAAGAGGACTTTCCTGTTTAATTTGAATTGCTCTACCTGCACACGTCCTGCACCTGTGCTCTACGTGCTTTTTATCTTTATCTTTAATTGTTAAATATTTTAACAATAAATTTAAAAATTTAAAAATAACAATTTAAATATGTTTATTGAATTTTAATGTCATCTCAAAATTATAGTTTATCAGTTTTTCTCTTAAGTCATCATATACTAAACTACCTGCACTAAACAAACGTTCTATGTGTGCCGAGAATGACATCGTTGTGTAAGAACACACGTTTTAATGGTACTAGATACTATCTTATTATAATTATTGATAAACCAAAGATACAAAATTCCCCTCTTGATGAAGAAAATGAAAAAGTCCCACCAAATCGACATCGGCGAATAGACAATGCGGAAGTGGACATAGAGTTCGAAGACATTCAGAAGGAAGCTGAGGACGCCAGGAACGGACCAGAAAGAACCCAGCATCAAGATTGGGTAAGTTAATTTTTTTAAATTAAGTTAGGTTCA
>NW_021850175.1:0-3412 GCF_003651465.1 Formica exsecta
AGCCTATTGCGGACTTTTTAACCTGCATGAGAGCTTTGTTTGCGCAATGAGACCCCCGTGGAATCTGGATGAACAGTTAAATTACGCACATCGTAATATGCTGCCGCGTTTACAAATTGCTATACACCGACGCAATATATACGATTTCCATTCTTTAGAGAACTTAGCCTCACGGATGGAACGTAGTTATGAGGCGGTAAACCAATATCGAGCGCCACCACCGCCGGAACAGTCGATTTTCCCGGATCTCGCGTATCGTCCGCCGCGTAAAACTCACAAAAATCCGATTGCTACAGTAGCTGCGGGATTGGACGAGACAACGCCGAAAATAGAAAATGGCACAAAAAATCGAGCGCGGGGAAGAACCAACGCGCCCGCCACCACTTCAGTTGCCGCTGCGATTCCACCGAGCTCGTCAACAACGGTCAGGTCCGCCAATTCCTCCAACCCTGGTTCGAACACTAAGTGCTGGAACTGCGGAAAGAGCGGGCATTTCGCGAGGGAATGCGAAGAAAGAAAACGCGTTCATTGCTATCGGTGTGGGAAACCGAGCGTTACCGTACGGACGTGTCCGGCGTGTGCGGGAAACAAGAAAGGGAGTCGATAAAACGGGCGCCAACGACTCCGGAAATCTTAAAGGGGGGCCCCGTTGCGCTCGAAGGCCGGGACGCCTCCAGTCTCTCGTATAGGCCGGGAAGCCTCCAGTCTCTCGTATACTGCGCTTAATCCCGTAAAGTCTTTAGAGTTGCCGTCACTTTGCTATTTCTAGATCTTTATACACGGGGAACCGTTACGAGCGTTAGTTGATTCGGGATCGAATCGAACGATCCTTGAGGCCGATGGCATACGAATACTACGGCAATTAGGGGTGCCGACGCGTAAAAATTATGTTACGCGGATTCGCACGGCCAACGGACAACTGGCGGAAGTACGGGAGGAGGCGGAGGTCTCGTTCGCGTTGAAAAATCAGAGTCGCCTAATTTCGACTTGTTTGTTGCCGGATTTGGCAGTCTCGTGTATCGTGGGGATAGATTTTTTGTGCGAATTCGGTATTGGACTAGATTTCGCGACGACCGAATGGTACTTTGCGAAGGAGCCCGCGGTGAGGTATAATTTTGAATCACGGAGCGAAACACCGACAGTGTGCAGTGGATTCTCTGATTTAACGCCCTCACAGACCGAACGATTGGAGAATTTTTTGAAAAGTAGAATACCGGAAACGGTAATTAACCCCGGTGTTACTTCTCTAACGGAACATGAAATAGATGTCGGTACGAATCGCCCTATAAAACAAAGATGTTATTTAGTTTCGCCTAAAGTACAGGAAGCGATTCATAATGAAGTCGATAAGATGTTAGGTGCCGGTATTATAGAACCTTCGTATAGTGAATGGTCGAATCCGATCGTGATGGTGAAAAAGCCGAATGGGAAATACAGATTTTGCTTAGACTTTCGAAAAGTGAATAGCGTTTCAAAGAAGGACGCGTACCCGTTACCAAATATGAACGGTATCCTAGACAAATTACGGTCCGCCCGGTATATTTCCACGATCGACTTGAGTCAGGCGTACTTTCAAATACCCCTGGCAAAAAGAAGTCGGGAGATCACAGCTTTTAGCGTCCCAGGAAAAGGCTTATATCACTTCACGCGGATGCCATACGGATTAACGGGAGCGCCCGCGACCTTCCAGCGCTTATTAGATAAAATAATCGGACCAACAATCGAAAAACATTTAGAATGGCTAGAGCGCGTGCTAACGAAAATCTTTGTTGCCGGTCTCACGATAAATCCGGAGAAATGTGAGTTTTGTCGCTCACAGGTTCGATATCTTGGATTTATTGTACAACGAGACGGGCTTACGGTGGATACGGACAAAGTTCAACCAATATTAGACTATCCGGTTCCACGCAATATCAAGCAAGTACGTAGATTTTTGGGCATGTCGTCTTGGTATCGTCGGTTTATACCACAGTTCGCAACAGTTAGCGAACCGATAACCCGGCTTTTGAAAAAGGATCAGTGCTGGGAGTGGGGGGATGCGCAGTGTCGCGCTTTCGAGCAAATTCGTTCGCACTTAGTTACCGCACCTACGTTGTCGTGTCCGGATTTTAACATTCCGTTTGTTTTGCAGACAGACGCAAGTTCGGTAGGAATAGGAGCCGTGTTGACCCAAAAGGTAGAGGGAACCGAACACGTCGTAGCTTTCGCGAATCGAGCTTTAGCAGATCCCGAGAAAAAGTACTCAGTTACCGAGTAAGAATGTTTGGCGGTAGTATGGGCAATAAAAAAATTTAGACCATATTTAGAGGGATATAAATTTACGGTCGTGACAGACCACAGTAGCTTACGTTGGCTACATAATCTTAAAAATCCAACAGGCAGACTCGCGAGATGGGCTCTAGAACTCCTAGAGTACGATTATGAAATTATCCATCGTAAAGGTGCACTGCATCACGTACCGAATGCGTTATCACGTATGTATGAGAGTGACACCGTAGTGAAAATAATGGTTGCCGTAGAGGCGGATATTATCACAAATACGACCGACGCGTGGTATCGTAAACGTTGCGGAGAGGTCGCGAATGGACCTCGACGCTTTACCGATTGGCGAATAGTAGACAATCAATTATATTATTTCAGGCCCAAAGCGATTGTATCGGATTCGGTGGAGGACTTAGTCCGATGGAAATTGGTACTACCAAAAGAATTGAGGGAAACAGCGCTTAGAGAGGCGCACGACACACCGCAGTCGGGACATTTAGGGGTGGAGAAGACGTTCCACCGACTGGCGGTCGCGTACTACTGGCCGAATATGTTTCGGGATGCCGCGAAGTACGTTAGGCAGTGCGACGTCTGTCAGCGTACCAAGGTCGAGCAAGCCAACCCGGCGGGTCTCATGGGTCACCGCGTCGTGGAGCGCCCATGGACCATAGTGGCTGCCGACATAATGGGTCCGTTTCCGAAAAGCAAAGCTGGTTTTGCGTACGTTTTAGTAGTACAAAATCTATTCACCAAGTGGATGGAATGCTTTGCATTAAGGGCCGCTAACGGCAAGAAAATTTGTGAGGCTTTGAGAGAAGTCATCTCGCGTTGGGGTACGCCAAGATTTTTGCACGGAATTCGCGAATCAGACGTTGCGAGCGTTCTCGGAAGAACACGGGATAACCCACACGACGATTCCGCCATACCATCCGCAGGCTAACCCAGTAGAACGCGTCAATCGGGTTTTAAAGACCATGATAGTTGCCTTTTTAGAGAGAGATCATAGAGAATGGGATGAGCATTTGCGAGATTTTCGATTCGCGTATAACACCGCTCACCATTCATCTACCGGCACGTCACCGGCGCTTCTAAATCTCGCCGGCATGTCACCGGCGCTTCTAAATCTCGGACGGGAACCAACGCCGATAAA
>NW_021850176.1:0-364 GCF_003651465.1 Formica exsecta
AATTAATAGATTAATTTATTAATAATAGCGGTAACAAAAATGTAGTTTTTTTGTGTTGCTTTTCCATAACTGTTTTATAATTTTGCTCGTAAGTAGATCTTACATTTTAAAATTAAATTTGATAAAATCGTAGACAGAAAAAGACTGTTAAAGCAATATAATATACTCGACATAATAAAAGAAATGCAATATAAAATTGTATTTTGTGATATTATTGTTCATAAGCAATTATAACTTTTGTAAGCGTAATTAAAAATTTTGTTGGCATCAAAATATGCTATTTTAGACGATAATAATACAATTTTTTAAACTTGCAATATTACATAAATATAATTATTCGTAATTACAATTTAAAACATAAAAT
>NW_021850177.1:0-5168 GCF_003651465.1 Formica exsecta
CGTGCATCGTACAATCACCGTGCCAACATTTGGTTATCGGGGTATATAAAAAAATTCTTTCCGGCTTGTAAACAGTTTTGCCTATGTATAGGGGCCGCGGCACTACCAAGTAGCTTATTCGGAGTTTTCCGTCTAAAAAACTTTCGATTAAAATTCCTCAGGAACTAAAGCCGTAATCAAGAATCTAACGGCGCTTTTCTTATATAATGTGGATGCAAACTTTCAATTGCGACCAGTTTGAATAAGATTGGTGCAATCAATCCTGAGGAATGATAATCGTATACCAGAATTGTGACATTTTAATTTTTCTCCATAAGTTTCAAACTCACGTACGTATGCTCGCACGCACACACGCAAAGCGATTTTGTATCTCAAGCGGCGTTCACATCGCTCATATATGTACGATTATTCGCTTGATATGCAAACAAAAAGCTTTAAAGGTGCGTACTGACTTGAACATTTTTGCGCGCACGAATGCTCTAGTGAGGACGTATCATTTTTGTTTCACCGCACGCTCTGATCATGCACGAACGCGATCCGTCGTTTGTCGCTCATCAAAGAATTTATGTGCGAAACGATGCTCAATTTGGACGTGTATGCGAAACTGAAACGTCGTGCGCGCAAAAAAAGTTATGGAGTGGACGAATAAAATGGTTCTCCAATTAATAGATAAGTACGAAAAGTTTCGCCCTATTCGTTATGGCTAATCTTTCTGTAACAGTGACAGCTTTTCTCATTGCAGTGTCCATTTTATTTATTTTTGGACCGATCGCATTCAATAAAAATTCGAAATCTTGCGATGACATGCGAACAAAATTGTGAAAATGTAAACTGTTTTCTTGCAGCTTTAAATCAGCTAGCAAGTTATGGCCACCATACATTTTCCTGTTATTGTATAGCTGTGTAATCCACTGATATAGCCCGAAAAGGCTATACACTAGTTACTAGATATTAATTATTTTAGATATATATTATTTTATACCATTACTCAACGTGTAACGCGAATACAGATCACGTTACGAGCGTTGACCGAGCGAAGCGCTGACAAGGCGAGCGACGCGCGAAGCCCGAGCAACCGCGCAATCACTTCATTGCGAAAACGCGGAAATCAGGGCAAGCGGAATAAAGAAATTGCGAAAATGCAACTAAAAAAGTCCTACTTAGAAGCGGAATAAGGAAATTGCGAAAATGCAAGCAAAGAAGTGCTACTTAGAACTCCTTAGCTTGTACCCGGATTTTGCCGCCAAAATCGAGCGACACGACACATGGCCCTGCCGCTAAACGACCCTCTCACGGAAAACCAAGGGGATATAATAAAAAGACCCATCGCTAACGAGCGGCGGGCAGTATCAATAATCAATTAGTATCGAACGGGCAGTCAATAACGCTAATTACGGGCAACTATTAAGTTAAAGCCACGGAGTCGGCAGAAATAAATACGAAAGATCGAGGAGTGACCGAAACTCGACTCCAAACACGCGCACGCCAAGATATCCGCTATCGCGATACGCGACGCGAGCTAACGTGCGGGAACTTTGTAATTAAGACAATTTGTAAATAAAATGGATATATATTTTTTCATTCCGACTGCAAGAGTATCATTATCAACTACAATAAAATCAGTGAGTCACTCGGGCGGAGCCCGAATTCCCAAGTTCCTTCCAGCAAACGATCCCAGCTACCGTGCCTCTCCGGAGGCATAACACCACCATCGTTTTGAATTTTTTTGCAGCCCTTTTCTGCACAATATTGTGTATTACAATATATGCTGCAGCTGCTATGGTTATGTCTCTTCTCGACGACATTTCGCTATTTATTGATTTACGGCGAACGACTGGAGCACAGTTTTGAGGTGCGTACTGACTTAAGCATTTTTGCGCGCACGAACGATTTATCCTCACGAACGTTCGTACAGGTAAACTTTTTTGATGTCAAAAATTTATATTCGTTCATACAAAACTGTGCTCCAGTTGTTCGCCGTAAATAAAAAAAAATAGATACCTTTTTCTGTTCCAATACTTTTTTTACCCTTTGCCTTTTTTCTACGAAAGGATCCCAGTAAACTGGCCATTTTTTGTTTTGCTATAACTGCGTCCATTTTCAAGTTATTTGCTATTATCTTCCAAGCATCAACCTTCTTATTTCTTGAAAAATGGAACTCGTGTTTAGCATCCCACAATAAGGGTAACTTTTCGTACTTATCTATTAATTGGAGAGCCATTTCATTCGTCCACTCCATAACTTTTTTTGCGCGCACGACGTTTCAGTTTTGCATACACGTCCAAATTGAGCATCGTTTCGCACATAAATTCTTTGGTGAGCGACTTGCACGCAGTAGATCACGCGATTGCCTTGATATAATGTTATAATATATAATCTTAATGTAATTTTTTTTAAGATCGTATTATTTTATACTTTATTACAGCATATCGTTAGTTTCATAGTTTATCGGAAGTCTGTGACGTTAATTAAGAAAGCGAAATTAAATTCTATTACTTGCAATTTTAAAAGGAGCTGTTAATTAAACTAAATGATGCCTATAAAATATTTGCAAATTGAATAATGTTACAAGAAAATCTCACATTGTAGATATTCTCATCGGATAAAGGCGAAGGAGGTGAAAAGGATATATTAGAATGTATGTAGACTCAACATTGGAATTTTTGAACCATAGCAAAACAACTGATGGAAGAGTCATATAGGTAATCGCCATACAAGAGTCATACATATGGTTGCATATAGATAGATCCTTGGTGCATAATGAGACTAAGAAAATCCTTGACAATTTAATTAATTGATATTCTTAATCTATCATCTTTTATATCTCTCAATTTTAACAATGCATATTACGAAAAATATGGGCTAGTCTAGGATTCAAATTGAGAACTTCTTATACGCTCTAAACGAGAATATCGTATTCCTAAACCAATGTATATATATACAGGGTGACCCGCAATGACCGCCCACTAAGTACATAGCGTTATTCCTTACCAAAAACGGAGACAAAAAGTCCTGAGCCATTTTTTTTATAACGCTTAATAAAGGAGTTATTATTGAGTAAAGTCTGGCCAATCAGCGCCAACCTTCAGCCGGGCGCACGTCGGTGAGCCGCGCGCCTGCTAGTATGCGGCGGCACACATTTCACGGCGCGCGGTATTTCTTTTTTAATAGAAGTTCAATGTTTTTAGCTCAGAAAGATCGATATCGAGGCAAGAATCGAATCGTCGTGCACTTTTTCTATATAGAGCATTTGTTTCGGTAAGTGCAGCATTGCATTCTGTACATATTAGATAGTAATCATATTAGTTTTAATCGGCACTTTTTGGTACGCCATATGCAACCGCCGTATTTGTTACTTTCCTTGTGTTGGGGCAAAACCGGATACTTACACATCTCATGTAATGAAAAGAGGAAGAATTCTTATCCTGACTTTGTGTCCCTACAAAAAGCAATTGGAAAGGAAAGCTAACACTCAGAAAAAGAAGCTACTAAAAAAAAGCTTTTTGAAACCCTTAAAGTTAAAAAGTTAAATAAGGAAGTCTTACAGCAATGTCGAACAAGAGGATATCTTTATTTGTGATTTTTGCCAATAGAATACATTTTTATATTGTATTTTGATTAAAATAAATCTAGATTTTGTAATTACACGGTGTTTTGCATATTTTCAAATGGGGGGGTTTGTTGTGTCTAGCTATAGTTGCCCCTATACTACTCGTGTAATAAAACGCAAAAATCGGTTTAAGAATTATATATATTTATTTAACATCTTTTCGCTTTTATATTATAATTTATATGTATTTATTATATTGCATATTCTTACAATTAATTGCAACGATCTATCTTACACCAAAACAACGATTGTTTAAAAAACATGTGTGTTACGTTAATTCGCTTTTGCTCTAATCGTATAAATAATATACTAAAATATTATAATAAACTTTACGTTTCATTAAATTAACAATTATGACTGCTATCAATAGCATCAACATTACTAACGATTTAGTGAGCAATATTCATCATTTATTTTGGTTGTCGATGAACATCATCTCATCGGTGTAACATTATTTAAATATTTTCCCTTCATAAGCTCGAATACTCTCTCGTACACAAGTTTGGGCGCATCCTTGGCCCATATAAAATCCACATGATTTAATTTAGGCCATGACACTTTGTACATGTTCACTACATTGGGCAGTATATGATACAACCTCTTCACATCCTTGAAGAAATATTTTCATGAATTATCGCGCGCAATTTCTTTTAAACTACCTTTCTGATTCTATGAAACTTGACTTATATAAAATTAGCACAAATAAATTTCTGCTACTTTCTTTTGAAAATGCATTCTTTAATTACTTACCACGATATCAATTATCCTGTCGCCAGAACCATAGATCAATGCTATAGGTATCGTGATCTACTCGCCAGATCATAGTCCGGAGGTTCAGGTGAGTTGTACATCAACAAATTTTTTCCGCAACCGTAATCGTATTGACGAAACTTGCCCGAATGGAGCATCTAAATGTAATGCTTAACCGTCTTAGCCGATGCACCGGTCGGATTGCGACTCAGAATGACAGGCAGCAGAGTCTAAATAAGAAACAAGAACATGTACATAAAATTCAGTCTAAAGCGTGTACGCATGATCGTAAAATACCAGAAAGTGATGATCGAAAATTTAATCAGTGTTGTATTCCAATCGCGAATCATTACTCACGTAATCAAATTGTTCGGGATCGTAACCGCAGATTGGAAATATTATGTTGCCACAGATTTTCTCCTCGGCGAGAATCTGATCGCAAGCGTATTTCGAAAGAAATCTCAAAAAGTCGCTCTGCGGAAGAAGTTCGTCGTGGAAAAAAAGTCGCAAGATTATCTGCAATCAAAAGTTTTTTTATACATAATGTTATTTACTTGAAATTCTTTTGTTACGTCCAGACTCGAAGAAGGATGAGTCAGTGGAAGGGCGCAACCACTATCTTTATGATCCCGAAGTTAAACGTCTCAAAGCGTTAGAATCGGGTCGAACGAACTTGACGCTCCAAAAATCAGGTAAACGACCGTTAGAGTCACTATTACTCTGGTTTTCAGACGTTCGCTCGGCGGTCCCTTTTTGGTAAGAAAATTTAATCTCTATTACGCGGGATGGGACCAGGTGCGATCTTTTG
>NW_021850178.1:0-1079 GCF_003651465.1 Formica exsecta
AGTTAAATTTTTTGTGTGCTATCGGGATGTGAGCTATCGCACCGTGCGCTAACGGGACCCTCCCTGCGTGTCCAATCGAGCGGTGTCCAATCGTTCCGTGTCCAAACGGGTGTCACCCATAATATTGTTGGAAGATTATAATGGAACCTTATTTCAATATTTTAGCAACTTTACGCGCAATTATTTCACTTTTCGCATATGCTGAAAATATTACAAAACTATAAAATACCGTTTAATATTAATAATCGAATATTTGATGTGCACGTTTTTATATATCCAAAATTATTATTTATTTAATATTTTATGAGAAATGTTACTGCGCGAAACATTCCAAAAACTTTACAAAAAAATAGTATTCAGCGGCTAGTTCGTTTGCTCACCGCTATGCGACGCGCTATGCATCCATCTCGTATTTGATTTTTAGCTCCGCAACTTTCTCTTGCTTTTTCTCTATATCAGATAATAAGACTTACTTTTTTACTGATGGCTCCAAAACCACAAATCTTCCTTTTGCGGGCTTCGCAATTATCGATGCATCTAATGATATGACTTATCGCTTTCGCACATCGTGCAAAGCTTCGATCTTTTCATGTGAAGCTATGGCAATCATAATGGCGCTTAGAATCGCTTTAAAGAGCCCTGTCAATAACAAAATTTCTATATTCTCTGACTCGAAAAATGTGTTACAGGCACTACTTCCCAGCAAAAGGAATAAGAATACATCACATTTAATATTAACAATTCTTGAATTACTGGAAAACTTTTCAAATACCGGCAGATCAATTCTTTTGTTTTGGATTCCTGCTCATTTAAATATCGACAGTAATGAGAGAGCGGATCGCGCGGCCAAAGAAACCGTAACAATCGGAAGGGATGCTGATTTTCTAATCCCTTCGAGTGATCTATGCGCAATTTGGAAGGAAAACCTATTTTCAGACTTGTTTTCTTGGGCAGAGAATCGCGGTCAATCAACAGGATCACACTATTTTAACCATTTCCTTAAAAAGAATCTTAAACCCTGGTTTTATAATCTGGATCTTAAGGGGATCCAAAAGTGACGGCCGAACTCCGACGGGTTA
>NW_021850179.1:0-18742 GCF_003651465.1 Formica exsecta
TTCCTATTCCGGAACCCGGCAGCGGAACCGCATACAATTCGGGCCGACCAGCAACCGTACCGGCCCGCACAAAACCGCGGGAAACTACCACCAGCGAAGACCAGCCGCCTCAATTATTGATGCCGACGGGATCACTACCGCCATCGCCGATCCGAGTACAGGTGGAACCCGGCATCATATTTGATGTACCATATTTCGCGGTACACGTATCGCGCAAATACAAGGTCCCATCACCCCAAGGGCATTGGGTGATGCGCTTCTCCAAAACGGGAAAACTAAGATACCGCCGCCGACTAAATTAAATTGCGAGCGAAATACGCCGAACACCGCGTAACCGAGTCAAATGCCTTATATTCAGGCAAATTCTACGAGGGGGGGGGGGTGTAACGATGCATTCCCTCCATCGTTACTAGACCGTACCCGGCCGCCGATCCGCCGGAAGTCCGCCGCCCGACGAACACCGGTCGGGCAAATGCGGAGGCGCTGAGCGCCCATTTTTAAACGATAACAGAAACACGCGCTTAGTAAACCGCCGTTAGGCGCGCGTAAACATCTCGAATCGACGACGCGCTCAGGTAACCGACCCAACCGGTACCGAAAATACTCGAGCCGCGCGCGCCGCTTCGAGATATTACCGTTAGAACAATACACGAATTACGCAGACGCGCGCGCCGGAGAATTAGTATAAATAGAGCGCGTTTCTAATTATCGAGACCAGACCTTTCCGATCCAGCAGAGTAAGTAAGACGTCTGAATCCTTCCGAAATCCTGATAACGCTTCTAAGAGAAAGAACAACGGGGTTGGGTGTACTCAGCCTCCGCCCGGAATTTACGGCATCTCGAAGAGCGCTCTTAAACACGAAATAGAGGTACACGGGATCGGGCGTACTCGACTCCGCCGGGAGTTCTCGGCCCCTCGCTAGCTTTCCGTTCACCACGTGTATCAGCATTATTCTCAAAGGAGTTCCCTGCCACCGACGGAATTCCTCGTCGGCCGATACATTCCCGATTCCGCCACCCGCGATCCAGATACGCGAATTCCAGCCGACAATTACACGTACGAACAGACGGATAGCTACCGCCATTAACGCGCCCACGCGCCATTATTACGGGCACAATAAATCCCGCACCGAGGGCCGACCTGCGCCCTACCGCGACACCGATCAACAGCCGAAATCGATACCCGCGTCGAAGGACCGCCCACCGACGCGGCCGCAAAAGGACCACCCGACAGCTAACGACTCCTGCCGGATTTACGCTGCGCGATTAATAATCGATACGCGACCGAACACCCGAAAACGCGAACCGCGCTGCGCGCAATCGCGGTGCATTGCATGCACCCTCCGTTATTGCATACTCGCACACCGACAGTATACTTTGTACACTCGCTCACAAACATTATACGTACTCGCACCTATAATTTATACGTGCTCGCACACATATATTATACGTACTTGCACACATATATTGCGTAACCGCACACATACATTGTACATACTCGCATCTATACTTTATACGTGCTCGCGCACATACATTTTCAGTTCTCGCACTCGTCACTCGTCTCACACGCACATACACTCACACACCTCGTACACCTATACATACACTCACGCTGTACCAACACACATTTACACGCAATAAATTACATTTTTACCAAACAACAAATCGCATTCGTGTCTCGATACCGCTTTCCCGAACCCAGGATCCCGACCGAGTTATCCGTCGCACGCCTCGCGAAAGCGGCTCGTTACATTGGCTAGCTTACGCTGCGGCTGCCTTGCAAAACATGCACGCAAGGGATCCTGTACCCTATCACAGGACATAGTGGCTGATAGAAACTCTTGATAGACAGGCCGCAGTTAACATCAGCTCCGAGAGCAGTGGGTTTGGTGAATGAGGGCCATAGTAGGGACGTGATGCGAAGCGCTCTGCGATATTAGTCCTCTTGTTAGGACCGTTAGCCTCTCACGTTCAAGTTGTGCATCCACCTCCTCGTGGTACTCCTGGTAACGTCGCCTATTTTGAATAGCGTATGGCTGTAGGCGACGGCTAAGTGATGTCACAGCGAAGTGCTCCCCAAAGGGCCCCACAAGGGCCCATGTGCCGATTCCATGGTGAGTTGTGGGGACAAGAAAAGAACGGCTTCGGGGGACTCTCGGTTGTCAATCCGTTTGCTCCCCCAACATGCAGTAAATATGGTATGAATCAAGAAGAAAGATTGATTACACGCTCGGGTTCTCGGATGGCCCGAGCACTGCATGTTCGACGCATGAATAATGATGCGACTTGTTGCGAAGCGCCATCAGACGAGCGTCAAGTTATCCCGCGCAGAATCGCGATGATGCCATTGCCGAACAGCAGGCAATTGATCCGCCCGTTGTGTGCGATTTCTGCGGCAGGAACTTCGGGAGCAAGCTTGCCCTCGGGGTACACACTCGTGTTGCGCACCCCGTAGAGGCCAACAACGCTGTCGTTGTGGAACGCGTTATGGCCAGATGGTCGCAGGAGGAGGTCCGTCTCATGGCAAGAGCTGAGGCTACAGCCACCTCAGCGGGGGTTCTCTTTATGAACCAATATCTCCAAGAGAAGTTCCCCCATCGAACCTTGGAAGCCGTCAAGGGTAAGCGTCGTCAAGAGGCTTACCGCGAGATGGTCCGAGCGTTCTGCCAAAAGGTGTCGTCGAACTTCGACGACGTTGACGATGCTGGCAATACGGGCGGTGCGGCGATGATAGGAGTCGCTCGCCCGTCCATTGAGACGGAATGTGAAGAGCTGCAGCCTGCACCCCAGCTGGTCACTGAGACCTCTGGGAGGTTCCGAGGCGTAGTGGAGGAGCTCCGTGAGCTTGTGGGGCGCCTTCGGAGCTATGAGGCTAAGTCTCTGGCGAACATCGCAGATGACTTTCTGGCTGGGAGAATCGACGTTCACGCCATTGAGAGATGGCTGGGCAAGATCTTTCCTAAGCCGTCGGCTACCCATCCTGGACGCGCAGAAACACGACGGCAAAATCCTCCCAAAGCGAAGAACTTGAGGAGAGAGAACAGGAAGCAAAAGAGGTGTAGGGACTATGCCGTGGTGCAGACTCTCTCGACTACTGGCGTTCCCTTATGGAGACGACTGGGGTGGCGGATGGAGACAGGACGGAGCTGCGCCGCTCATACGGAGAGTCGAGACAGACGGACGGTGCCAGCCGGAGCCTTCCGCCGAGAGCTAGAGGCTTCGGTGTTTGTCCTTCGAGTCGTTAAGCGATAGCTAAGCGTTTTCCATAAAAGTTGTTTTGTCCGCGAATACACGACTGTTCGTAGACTAGACCCGAAGAGATTTGTATCCGTTAGTGCATTTGGTAGAATATATTCATATTTGAAGTTATTTACCAGCCACGGAGTATTTTCCGGTGACCATCATTCTCAAGAACAATCCTTTCCGTTAGCCTTATTCCCGGCATCTCCCGACTTTCTACGCATCCTTAACTTTCTGACCGGGGTTGGACGGAATTGAGCCGAGAGCATGGAACGCAGTTTCAAATGTTATTCGCGCTCTGCTGTTCAACCTGCTGCTTCTTGCGGGTGAGGCGCCCTCATCGATCGCCACTACCAGAACGGTCTTCCTAGAAAAGGGAAAGATGCCGGAACGGCCTGCGCCTTCGGATTATCGACCCCTTAGAATAGGATCCGTTGTGCTGAGACACTTCCACAAGATCTTGGCCAAACGACTAGTTGCTCTCGATATTTTTAATCAGCGCCAAAGGGGTTTTCGGCCGGTCGATGGGGTCTGTGAGAATGTCACGGTCCTGTCGGCCGTGCTGGATCACGCCCGGAGGCGCTGTCCACGAGGGTAGGACTCCAGGAAAACCTCACGCGGATTAATGCCGCATTCGAACGTAATGGCTTGAGCATAAATGCTAGTAAGACCGAAGTGCTGTCATTGGTGGCGTCTGGCCGAGACAAAAAGGTGAAAGTTGATCTAACACCTAGATTCACCGTGGGGGTAGCGCTGTTACCGCAGAGATCCCCAGTCGAGGTCTGGACCTACTTAGGCAGCACATACCAAGGTGCTAAGGAATTTGCAAACGTTCCGCCTCTAGCTCAGTCCATCGAGCTGCTAACGAGGGCGCCGCTCAAACCTCAACAGAGGTTGCGGCTGCTCCGTGACTGTCTCCTCCCCCGGTTTTACCACCGGTGGATAGTGGGAACGGTCACGTTGAAAACGTTAAGAGGGGTGGACGTGCTGGTAAGAACTGCAGTTCGACGCTGGCTGCGGATGCCCCATGATGTCCCTGCTGGATACTTCCATGCGCCGATACAGAATGGCGGGCTTGGAATGCTTTTGCTTAGAAATCATCCCTATTTTGAAGCATAACCGACTTCGAAAGTTGTGTGTAAGCTCGATGCCTGCCGCAGCTGCCGCTGCTGAATCCACGTATGTGGCTAAGCAGCTAGCCTGGTGCGAAAAGCAGATGCGTGTACGGACCGTTCGAGTAACCACAACTGCCGAGCTCAGACAGCAGTGTGCGACCTGGCTGCACGAGTCGTGCGATAGGAAGGGACTCAGGGAAGTTGGTTCGTCCAAACTGAGTTCCAACTGGGTTACGGCGGGTGCCCAATCCATTCCCGGAGCTGACTACGTGCATTATCACCACGTCCGGGCCAACTGTCTACCGTCTAGAGCGAGATCGTCCCGAGGGCGTGATGGACGCGAAGTGCGTTGTCGGGCGGGTTGTCCCGAGATCGAGACGCCCGCTCACTGCGTGCAGAGATGTTTCAGAACGCACGGAGGAAGGATCCTACGGCATGACGACCTATGCCGTCAAGTTGGTAGCTTCTTGCGAACGAAGGGATGGCATGTCGATGCGGAACAAGCGTACTCGACCTCTGTCGGAAGGCGCCGACCCGACCTGACGATAGTTAGAGATGGTGAGGCTGTCGTCGTGGACGCGCAGGTTGTGTCTAGCGAAACGGCTCTGAACGTAGCTCATGACCGTAAGGTGGAGAAATACCGGTCGATCCAAGATCTGAGTGACAGAGTGGCTGAACACACAGGAGTACAAAGAGATAATGTTCGTTTTACCGCCATTACTATCTCTTGGCGGGGTGCCTGGAGTCCCGACAGCGAGCGTGAGCTAAGGCAGCTTGGTCTCACCACGAGCCAGTTGCGGACGCTTACGACTCGTGTGTTGTGGGGGTCATGGCTTAATTGGAAGCGATTTAACGCAATAACAACGCGTTATAATTGGCGGCGGAGACAAGCCGCGAACAGAGCTGTAGGTTCGACGTCTCTGGCTGGTGGCGATTCGTCACAGGTCGCAGACTGGAAACGGTTTAACGCAATAACAACGCGTTTTAATTGGCGGCGGAGACAAGCCGCGAATGGAGCTGTAGGTTTGACGTCTCTGGCTGGTGGCGATTCGTCACAGGTCGCAGCGGATGCATGATTAATTTTAAATGTAAGGACCACTAGTTGGTTCCTTGTGATTTGTCGAAAGCGCGTTGCGAACGCCAACAGCAAACAGCAGCCTTGCAATATCAACGCTGGTTCGCCCCTGACTTAAATCATTGAGTTGCGATGAACATAGCGTTGAAACATATAGTCAAATGCCTCGTCATCTAATTAGTGACGCGCATGAATGGATTAACGAGATTCCCACTGTCCCTATCTACTGGGAGTTACCGTGACAGAGAAGGGAACGGGCTTGGAAAAATTAGCGGGGAAAGAAGACCCTGTTGAGCTTGACTCTAGTCTGGCACTGTAAGGAGACATGAGAGGTGTAGCATAAGTGGGAGATGGCAACATCGCCGGTGAAATACCACTACTTTCATCGTTTCCTAACTTACTCGGTTAGGCGGAGCGCGTGCCCCGAGGGCTTCGCGCCCCGGCGGTCACGGTGTTCTAGAGCCAAGCGTGTCAGAGTGGCGTGAGGCCTCGGCCGATCGTCGTTAATACTCCCGCGTGATCCGATTCGAGGACACTGCCAGGCGGGGAGTTTGACTGGGGCGGTACATCTGTCAAAGAATAACGCAGGTGTCCTAAGGCCAGCTCAGCGAGGACAGAAACCTCGCGTAGAGCAAAAGGGCAAAAGCTGGCTTGATCTCGATGTTCAGTACGCATAGAGACTGCGAAAGCACGGCCTATCGATCCTTTTGGCTTGAAGAGTTTTCATACCTTCTCGTGGTACTCCTGAGAACGCACCTACTTTGGAAAGTAAGATTCGGTAGGTGTCGGGTGAGTGATGTCACAGCGAGTGTTTCTCCCTTTTCCGCATAGTCATGAGCCGGCATCAGTGATACTGTGACTCTCTGATGGACGTCCGGGTGACGCTCTTTACTGAACCTTGCGCCGGTGCTGGTGATCCGCCTTGATCCACGGATCCCGGCCCGCGCGGGTGATGTTCTGAGTCGACCTCGGGGTAGGAGGGTCAGGGTTGGAACGTGATGCGAATCGCTATGCGATGCGGAATCGCTACGCGATATCAGTCCTCTCGTTAGGACCTCTAGCCTCTCACGTTCAAGTTGTGCATCCACCTTCTCGTGGTACTCCTGAGAACGCACCTACTTTGGAAAGTAAGATTCGGTAGTTGTCGGCTGAGTGATGTCACAGCGAGTGTTCCCCCCTTTTCCGCATAGTCATGAGCCGGCATCAGTGATACTGTGACTCTCTGATGGACGTCCGGGTGACGCTCTTTACTGAACCTTGCGCCGGTGCTGGTGATCCGCCTTGATCCCGGACCGCGCGAGAGATGTTCTGAGTCGATCTCGGAGTCCGGGAGTGTCGTGGTTGAAAACTGATGCTGATCGAATGGCTCATATGTGACGGCGTCCTTCCTATCTTTTCTCTCACCACCTTTCCGCACTTCCCGGCAGCCCATCTCCATCCGTTCGTCTCTACTGTACATCGGTGCAGTTGAAAGGAACAGGGGCTGTCAATACTAACCCACCGGTCCCTGCGCTTCTGAGACCTTGGTCTTAGCGGCGACGGAACCGGTGGCCACTAATCTTTCTCTTCTTTTTCAGGTCTCCTCACCCTTGGGAAAGCCACCCTTCTCTCTCTTTCTCTATCACCCCTCTTAACTATATCTTACTAACATTACTAACACTCTTCTTTTCTTCTTCTTTAGTCACTCTACTCTTTTGCCCTCCAGAGCTAAAAGCTCCCCCTCAACCCCATTTCTCTCTTTTTCGTACTATCGCTATTACTATTACTTTTCTATCTCTATACTCTATCTTTCTTTCTTTCGTTCCTCCTTCTCTACTTTCTATTAACTATAACTAACAACACGTTTACTTGTCCTTTTTCTCTCCATTCCTCTTCGTTCTTTCTCAACCCTTACCAAAACAGCATGCAACGCTACGAGTCGGTGCCAGCATTGCTGGCCAAATGGCTCTTATGTAACAACACACACATACACAATCTCTCTCCCTCTTTACTCTCTCTTCGTCATCCTTCTATATTTCCTTTCATTATTTCCTAAAACAGCATGCAACGCTACGAGTCGGTGCCAGCATTGCTGGCCAAATGGCTCTTACGTAGCAACACACATACACACACTCTCCCTCTCCTTTCTTTCTCTTCTTCTTCCCTCTTTACTAGCTTGCTCTATCTCCCTAGACAGCATGTAACGCTACGAGTCGGTGTCAGCATTGCTGGCCAAATGGCTCTTACGTAGCAACACACATACACACACTCTCTCTCTTTTCCTTCTCTCCTTCTTCCTTATTTATTCCCTCGTTTTATCTCCCAAAACAGCATACAACGCCGACTCGTAAGTCGGTGTCAGCACTGCTGACCAAATGGCTCATATGTAGTAACACACATACACATACACACGCACTTTCTATCTCTTCTCTCCCCTCTCTATACCTTTAATTCAATTTCAAATTCAATTTCAATTTCAATTTCAATTAACAAAACTAACACTTTCACTACTAACATTTTCATTGATCTGTCTACTCTGTCGCTTTCACCCATCTTTGAACACAGCATAGCTACGAGTCGGTGTCAGATTGACCAAATGGCTCATATGTAGCAAGCGCACATGGATGCCTTGGTGGGACGTGACTGCGGCGGCGTGGGTGACGCACCTCTAAGAGGTGTGGAATCTACGGTAGCTGAGATCACGTTTCCGTACTCGGCTTTCCCATCCCCTCTACATCCAATCTCCCGGCAGCTTATCCCCATCCGTTTGTCTCTATTGTACCTTGGTACAGTGGAGAGGAACAGGGGCTGCTGTACTCACCCACCGGGCCCTGCGCTTCTGAGCACCTTCATCGTCCGGTCGTTTGTTTGTTTCGATTCGCTCCGGTTCAGTAGGGAAATCGACGTGTTATAGCTAGATAGCTAGATAGGTAGGCGTTTCCTTTGTTATAGCCCGAAAAGGCTATACAGGAATTAATAGATATATAGTATTTTAGAGATATTATTTTATACGATAAGACATTGCTCAACGTGTAACGCGAATACAGATCACGTTACGAACGTTGACCGAGCGAAGCGCTGACAACGCGAGCCACGCGCGAAGCCCGAGCGACCGCGCAATCAACGCGCACGCAAGTGTCAGTTAACGCGATACGCGACACGAGTAGATAATAAAAACGAGGACGGATTACAACTAAGACCATTTGTAGTAAATAAAAGATTTATTTAACATCAAAAGTGTCCAGTGTTACGGGTAACCCGCCAGACGCATCCCAGATTCTTAAATCTTAATCCGGCAACGATCCCGAAATCTACCGTGCCTCACCCGAGGCATAACAAAATTGGTAGCAGCGGTGGGATCTGCCAGAGGACGTCAGCGAGCTCATCCCGCTAAGACCTGAAAAAGACACAACTGTATTCAAAAACGGGCACGTCAACAATGAATCGAATTAAAGTTGACGGACGGAAGCAGCCAAGCCTTCCCCAAGACCTGCAAAACACCCCGAGTGTAAACAGGGCAGGCACGCCAACACACGTAAAACGTAAGCTGACGGAAACCATAATGGACGGAAGACAACGCAAGGACAACAGAACGAGCATCGCCACAACAGCTGTAGCAGAAACGTGAGCCGCCAAGCATCGCAACCTACGATAACTCTACGGACAACGCACCGACGCCGGACAACGACCGCCGTACGACGAGCATCGTCAGCCGTATCAGCCGCCGAGCGACGGACTGCAGCGTCAGCAACCTACTAACACAGCGAGCGAACATGCGAACCGTCATAATATTGTAAGTCCGAAAAAATTTAATAATTATAACTGCGTGAATGTCGGAAGGTTCGAATATACCGAAACCGATAGCGAACCGATCGTGGTTACTGAGCGAACCAGCCCGACGAGCGATTAAATTAAGCGTAACACCGCGAGAAAATCTTTATAACGTGCAAAAAAAAGACGCGAGATATACAAACGTTCGACGAATTAAAGCAGCAACTCGAGACTTGTTACCAAACAAAGCACGACACATTTACAGATCGAATTCAACTCTCTAAAACAAAAGCCGAATGAAACTGCGCACGCTTTCGGACAACGCGTTGATTTACTAGTAATAAAATTATACGACTCGATGATCGAAGGAAAGGAGCACTCCGCATTATCAAAACGCACGATTCAACAAACAATCCAAGCGCAGGCATTAATAAATTACCAGATCGGGCTACACGACGAATTACAAGTGCTCGTACGCGCGCAGCGATATACGACGCTCCAAGAAGCGATAACGGGCGCGAGCGCCGAAGAAAAACTCAGACCGGGAACAGCGAGAACAAGTAGTTTTGTTAATAAAAATAAAACCGAATCAAGTTACTCGCGGAATAGTCGAAACCCGACACCGCAATGCTTTAAATGCGAAAAAACGGACATTACGGACGCGATTGTCGAAGTAGCCGATATGCGCTCCCGAAACCGGAAAAACCCTCGCGAATAAACGCAACAAGTAAATACTACTCGCATTGCAAAAGAACAGGACACAACCGCGACGAAGGCTGGAGCCTAAACGGAAAACCGAAACATAGTACAGATAAACTAAAAATCGGAAATCAGCAAAAAACGCGCGAAGAAAATATACGCGACCGAAAGATATCGCGACAACAGAAAAGGAACGCCGATAGCGCAAGTAGCAGCAGCGAAGACGAGCAGGATGAAGCGAGAAAGAAACAACCGCGACCTGCATCTGAGTATCGCGTTACACATATTAAAGATATGCCACGTGCACAGAAAAAAACGAATTTATTGCTAATAACATTACCAATGCGACAAGCAAAAGACGGAAAAATACACGTTTGGATTGAAAAATGCGCCAGCAACATTCCAGAGACTAATGAATTCAATTCTAACCGGTATGCAAGGACTTAAATGTCTAGTTTATTTAGACGACATCGTCATGTATGGAGCGAGCCTAGAGGACCACAATAAAAGACTCAAGGAAGTACTGCAGAGACTCCGAGAAAATAATCTAAAATTGCAACCAGATAAATGCGAATTTTTGCGCAAGGAAGTAATTTATCTAGGTCACATAATTTCGGAGAATGGAATATCTCCGGATCCGTCAAAGTTAACGGCAATAAAGGAATTTCCGACGCCGAAGAAAGTAAAAGATATACAATCTTTCATAGGACTAGCCGGATATTACAGAAAATTCATAGAAGATTTTTCAAAAATAGCCAAGCCACTGACGAAATTAACGAAGAAAACGGAAAAATTTGAGTGGTTGCGAAAATGCAGCGTAGAGATCCTACCTAAAAGCGAAAAGGAAATTGCGAAAATGCAAGCAAAGTAGTCCCTTAGAACTTTTTAGCTTGCATCCGGATCTTGCCGAAAAATCGAGCGACACGACACATGGTCGCTAACCGATTCCCTCCTGGGAAACCAAGGGGAGATAATAAAAAAACCCATCGCTAACGAGCCTTATAATTTTGCCCGTTGTAAGGGGGAGCGTCCCGTTTGACCACGTTGATATTGACCACTGTCCAGATTGACCACGTTGAGATTGACCACGTTGCGATTGACCACGTTGCGATTGTTCAACATGGTCAATCGGGACCGTGGTCAATATTAACGTGGTCAAACGGGTACCACTCGTCGTAAGGTTAAGGTACGGGCCGTGCCGACAATCCGAATGGCCGTGACGACGGTAAAATCACGGTCGCTAGCGGTCTACCACTTCGGGGTACCTGCCGTCCCTCCGATGTATTTAGGCTTGATGGCGTAAAGGTGGCTCTGCGCTATTCGACCTTCTTTCCACTCTACTCGTGGGAACAAAATCATGTTGTCTAATCTTTAAAAACTTTTGGTGAGGAGAAGTGCCCGCCTGGCTGACCGCTTCCTGCCGGGTGGGGCCGCTATTAGGGAAGCAAGGAACGTGCCTGTCGTCGAGTCGCGAGTACGCTCGTGCGCGCGCTTGGAGACGGCCTCCGCTTCCTCGGTAGCGCCTGCCAAAGGCCTCCCTTGCACCCCCCCCCGAATGTGTGGGTGTGTGTGTTACATGGTTTTTCAATCGGGACCGTTGTCAATATAAACGTGGTCAATCGGGACCGTGGTCAATCGGGCCTCCGCTTCCTCGGTAGCGCCTCGCCAAGCTGTGCCCGAGCGAGTCCGCGGCGAAACACGACTTTGCGCACAGTCCCAGTGTTGCGGCCTTCGCGCCGTCCGAGTAGCATTAACGCGATGCGATAGTAGTGGTAGTAGTAGCAGTTCTGTATGGTCTTCACCGGCAGTCATCGACCGGGAAGAAACTAGAAATAGAAATACCGAGTTAATTTCCGCAATTAGACCCGCGATTAATTCCGCGAATAACTCCGCGAATAGCTCCGCGAACAAACCCGCGATAGAAAATAAGATTAGAAATGCAAATGTCCCCCAACCCCATCCCCACAGCGTGTGTGAACCGGGTTTTTCTTTGCGGCCGCTGCAACAAGCTCCGGCAAATTTCGTCCACTCCCCTCACTTGCGTCCACGGGAGTGAGGATACTGCAGCTGAACATGAGGCGTTCAGCTGTAGTAACTGGTGAGGTGCGTCAGCTCGTTGCCGAAAACCGACTTGACGTCCTGTTATTGCAGGAGTTGCACGTCAAGAAGCATGGCAAGAGCCACATCTTCGTAGGCTTAGGAAAGAATATGATGGTAGCTGCTGTACGCCCACAACGCCCGTGGGCTGCAGTGGCAGTCTGTAACCCTCAATTCCAAATGGTATTCGTCTCGCAGCTTAGCACGACATACTGTGTCTGTCTGGAAGTGCAGGCTCCCAATTTCTCTTTTTATGTCGTATCGTGCTACTTCCAGTACAGCGACGAGATAGAGGAATACCTCAGGCACCTCGAAGTGGTGTTTCATTCCCTGAGGGGGAAGAGACTGTTAGTTGCGGTAGACGCCAATGCTCGGTCGTCACTCTGGGGTTCCCAAGAGACAGACGAAAGAGGTGCGAAATTCGAAGACCTCATCCGAGCATATGGAATGAATGTGGTTAATGACGCTGGACAGGGACCCACTTTTTGGACGGCAAGAGGTTCGTCTTTCATCGACGTAACCTTGGTGTCGTCCTCCATGAACAAGTTTATCAGTGAGTGGAAAGTGAGGTCCGACTGGACGACCAGCGACCACAACGCAGTCGACATCAGATTGAGGGTGCCAAAGGGGTCAGGTGGAGATCGGGGTGCCGCGAACATGAGGTTTGACACTCGTCGGGCTGACTGGGAGCGGTTCTCCGAGAGCCTGACTGATCTTTCAAGATCAAGACTGGAGGTCCTCGATGTTTGTGTTGCGGATAGAGTAGAGGAGATGGCAGAGACGCTGGCGGAGGTACTCACCGAAGCTTGTTCCGCGTCAATGCCAAAAAAGAGACGTTTTAGGAAGACCAACCCGTGGTGGACAGTCGAACTTACAATACTCAAAAAGGGAGTATATAGGAAGAGACGTGCACTCCAAAGAGGGCGGGACGAGCCCACTCACTTTGCTCTAAAGCTGGAATACCGCTATTCTTTGCAGAAATACGGCAAAAAGGTGACGAAGGCGAAGCTTGCGAGCTGGCCGAAGTTCGTCACATCGCACGGTAACTCGGAGCCCTGGGGACTCGTTTATAAACTCAAAATTAGTCAAATTATTCTTCACAGTCCGAAGAATCTATGTATACAGCGTTTGGGTCTATGTATACGTTCTAATATATATGTATAACGTTTTTAAATTTTGTCACATTTTATAATAAAGTTTTCAGTTTTCTAATAGCAATTTCCTGTGAATTTCCTGTGAATTATAAATAAATTGTAGAATGTATGTTTTTAGTGGTAATGCAGCGAGAAGGTCCTGCGAATATATGTATGCGCTTACATTTATAATATCTTATTTTAGTACATAGATATATGCAATAGAATTTTGATGTCGTCAAACTAGCCAATGTACATATATATATATATATCGTATAGTTTGACGACTTCCGCAAGGCCGCATGTACAAAAGTCCAAATTTTTGCCTTTCCGAGTGTTCAAGATTGAAACGTTCAATTTAATCGATAAAATTTAACTGTAAATTCAACCGACAAATCTGAACGGTAAGAGCCGCAATCAAAACACGAGCGAGAATAAACATCGTCGCGATCAGCCGATCAGCGCGTGATCGCGTGATCAAAACAAAGAAAAAGTGTGACAAACACCTAAATTCTCGAACGTTCGGTGTATATATTTTTTGATATACCGAGAGTTCAAGAATTATTGATGTGGAGCTTTTATATGCGGTTCATCGTTATGATGTACGATTTTTATCTTACATTCATATGTGTATACGCTTGTACGTGTGGTTTGTGTGTGTAGTCCATATACAGGGTGAACATAAATACAAATGCTAATTTTTAACATTGCTCTCTTTATTAGACGAGCAACTTTCTTCTTATATACTTGTACTTATATGCATGCTTAAATGATTGACACATGTAGTTCTTATATAGGGTGTCTATTAAATACTTATATATATTTTCCAAGTTACTTTTATGAAATTTATGATTGAATTTGCTCTGTTAGTATCCCCTTGAGTAAGTCTAATGAAAGTTTATTATTTATAAAAATAAAAATGTGCGGCTGGGACGTCACAATTGTATGTGGAGGGTTTGCCATTGCAGGTATAGGGTTAAATTGTATCCAGGTCTCATCAATATTATAAAGGATAGGAGATATAAGAATAAGAGATTGCAGTCTCGAAGTGTATTCTGTCTTGTCAGTATGCGTGATTTGGGAGTCATGTATAGTGAGGCGTTTCGAAATGTGACTGGTAATTCTTACAATTAGAAAAGGTAGTAATATAGTATATTATATGTAATGTGTTACAAAAGTGTAGAGTGTGTTTCGCTTTCGTGTCTAAATATAATAAAAGATAATAAAATGATAATATATGTATATATAAATGATTTCTTAATATTACTGGATCCGGAGGTCCAGGCCACGATTACATTATTTTATTCTCCTCGCTTTCCATCCCGGATCAATAAAGTATGTGCCTTTGCACAGTTTCAGTTTGTTTATATGAACAACGCGTGGTTTACCACGAAAATCTATCCTGGCGTTGTTCATGGGCAATATTTCAATGATTCTATATGGTCCAGTATATTGATCGTCAAATTTTCCTTTTGTTGGTTCTTTCAGCAAATAGACTTTATCGTTAGCTTTAAAATTTTGTACATTTGTTCTCTTGTCGTAATGCTTTTTACTTTTTTCTTTTGACCTTATTAAGTTCTGTCTTGCTAATTGTTGAGATGATTTTAAAGTGTCAAAGAGGTTTGTGAGGTAGTCTTGGTAAGGTAATTCTATTATTTCCTCGGGATTATAAAAGATGAAGGTACACGAGGAGGATGTCCGAAAACTAAAGAGTAAAGGGTGTAATTTGTTCCTTCGTGCACTGAAGTGTTATAAGCGAACATTGCGGGGCGTATGTGTTTGTCCATTTTTTATTTTGATTAATATACATTTTTAAATATTCAGTTAGAACATGATGCGAGCGTTCTATGGAACCGTTAGACTGTGGGTTGTAACGGGGTTACTTTTCGCGAGCGCGCGGATGAACTCGGTCGGGATCAGGGCTCGTGAAAAGGTGAGACACACGAAAAGCTTGAGTTATAATTGATATGCCTCGGGTGAGGCACGGTAAATTTCGGGATCGTTGCCGGATTAAGATTTAGGAATCTGGGATGCGTCTGGCGGGTTACCCGTAGCACTGGACACTTTTTAGTGATGTGATTATGTATCTCGGCGCGATTCTACTTGCTGGATCACGGTAAAACTGTGTCGGTGCGTTTGCGTGTTCTTATCCGCTTATTCCCAGGTGTGCGGGAGGATGCGGCCGGAAATCGAGGATCCTCGATCGGGCGGAGAACTCTCCGTCCCTGCTTCCGTACGCGGATAGAGGATGGCTATCTGGAGTCGAGAAGCCTCGACGGAGCGGCGAACTCGCCGGCCCACGGTCCGTTTAGCGGTAGCGGTCGAATCTTAGACCGGATCTTAGATAGCGGCGAACTCTCCGCTTTTGTTTGATGAGGTCGGACTTTCGATAGGATTTTGCAGGCGGCGAGGAGACCGAGAATGCTCGGCAGAGACTGCGTACGCGTCAATCTCACCTTCCTTCGTTTGTATGCGAGTTTCTAGGATCGGTTCTGGTATCGGCTCGGAGCGTACTGCTCGAGAGGATTCAGGAATCGTTCTGGTCCCGAGATGCCGAAATGCTGCCTTTTTATACCCGAGCGTCTAGCGGTAATTGCGTCGTTCGCCCCCGGGTGGGGATAACGACGCGTTGTTTTCGGCGGGTAATTATTACGGTAAACGCGTCGCTTCCCCTGGGCGAAACGACGCGGCGTTTCGGCGGGTGACGCTCGGGATCTTCCGGCAGCATTCGGCTGTGCTCGGTTTTCCGTATAACGGCGTACCGGCGGCCGTATAACGGCAGTGCGGTTGTTTTATGCAACGACGGTAATTAGAGTATTAAAAAGAGCGCTCGGCGCCTCTACCAATGCCCGGTTGGTGTTCGCCGGGCGGCAGACTTTCGGCTGGACTACTTGCCGGGTAACGATGGGGGATGCATCGTTACAGAGTAATAAGCAATTGTACGATACTGTTTAATAAAGTAGTTTGCAATGGTCTTCATAAGAGAGGTGAAGAAAGTGGGACCTTGGTCAGTTAACAAGCCTCTATGAGCTCCATATATACAAATAAAGTCCTTGATAAAAGCTTCTGCGATAGAAAGAGAGTCAGCATTTTGAATAGGAGAAGCGACACAGTATTTGGTGAAAAGGTCTTGGATGGTAAGTATATAGTTGTTTCGGCTAGTGGTTGATAATAGTCCTACTACATCCATGGAAATCTTATCGAAAGCGGCTCCCGGGGTATCCGTTATTAACATTGGCTGTCTTGTTTTTACTCTGGTTAATTTCTTTATTTGGCAATTTCTGCAGTTCTTAATGTATTCTTGTATATCCTTTTTCATAGTTGACCAATAATAATTTTGTCTAATTCTATTATAAGTTTTTGTTATTCCTTTGTGACCTCCAATTTTGGTTACATGTTTTTCATAAATAATATTCTGTCTCTCGTGCAGATCGGATAGCGTATTAAAGATTTGCAAATTGTTATGGTTAAATGTAAGTCTGTTAAGAATCTTTTGAGATTTTTGCACATAAAAATCCAGGGAATTGGGTCATACAGGTCGTTCTGAGCAATACTAATATATTTTAGATTTAATTCCGTTATAATGTCACGTAGTGATCTGATACAATTTAAAATATCGTATTGTTCGATAGGGGTTCTGTCATCCTGTTTTATCGGAAGGTTTATTAAGAATTTCCCGTTACTTAAATTTGTAGTACGCGCTCTTGTAAAAGTTAAGTCTTCATAATTTGAGAGTTTATTTTCTTTTTTATAGCCTTTGGATCGCTTGTCAAAAGAAGCTCCGTCAAGAGTAGTAAAACTAACATGATGATATTTTCTGGTAATTAAAGAGTCGCGAGTGTCGTTTATTCGAAAAGGGTTTTCATTGTCCGAGGATCTAGGTGGAAGGGATTCTGATTCAGTCTCGTCGGTCCCACTATCAGAATCTTCGTCTGTCGTTACTGGTTCGTTTTCGTTGGATCTTATTGTTTGATCATTTGAATCTACTTCTTTTTCTGAATTCATTTCGACGGGGAATAAGAATTGTGGTTCGTTATTAACAATCACAGGGGGGATTGTAAAGCATCTTCTGTTATGTCTCTAATTATTATTTGTTGTTGAGGGTTCATGATTGTATTATCATTGGATGGGACAGTAATAGAAGGTCTACATTGTTGTGTAGTTGATTGAGCTGTTTGATAAGAAAAAAGAGATTCGTTGGAACTTTCGTTTAAAGTAGTTAGAGAAAGCAGAGAAGCGTCAGAAGCGGGTGAGTTTCTTGAAAGAGCGTCTACTACACTACATTAGCTTTTCCCGCTTTGTAATTTATTTCGTAATCATATTCAGAGAGTTTTAACTTTCATTTCCAGAGCCTCGAGCTGGGGTCCTTTATTGAATGCAGCCAAACCAGCGGTTTGTGATCTGTCAAGATGGTAAATCGTCTGCCGTATAGATAATGGCGAAAATATGTGACACAGTACACGACGGCTAGACACTCCTTCTCAATCGTAGAATATCTTCCTTCGGCGTCGTTTAATGTTCTGGAAATGTAGGATATCGGTAAGTCTTTCCCGATTTCGCCTTGGCTTAATACACCTCCTACGGCGTATCCGCTAGCGTCTGTTGTTAATAGGAATGGTTTGCCGAAATTTGGATAGTGTAAAACGGGTTTTCTGCATAATTCGTTTATTAGAGTACTGAACGCGTTTTCTTAAACTTATAATTATACTTAAAATTACGCGGCACAGGAATGCGAGTATGTGTCTGATGTGATGCTAATAATGACGGCAATAATTAAGCCGATAATACTGTTGTAAATTTTTTTTTGGTTAACCGCTACATAAAGACAAATTTATTGTGTTGTTTTTAATTAATTGCATACATGTATACATGTATGTAACTATGCAAAAACAACACAATAAATTTGTCTTTATGTAGCGGTTAACCAAAAAAAAATTTACAACAGTATTAATTATTGCAGTCATTATTACCATCACATCAGATACATACTCGCATTTATATACGTATGTATTTGATCGTGTCGGTGTCAATATTATATATACATATATTTTTTGCCTAATTTTAACTAACCTTCCATTCATTCCGCTCCCTTTCGGAAAGGAAGGGTCCTGTTTGGAACTGCGACGTCGCCGTCGTCGCCGTCGTGGGCACGACCGTCGCCGCCCCGGCCGTCATCGTCTTGGCCGTCGTGGCCCGGCCGTCGTAGTCCTGGTCGTCGTGGCCCCGGCCCTCGCCGCCCCGGCCGTCGTGGCCCCGGCAGGTCTATGGCCCGGCAGGCTAGTCGCACTTCGGGCTGAAAACAAAGAAATATATTAATATAATAAAGAAAATAAAAAGTTTATTCTCCCTTTACTTTGTGTCTATATATTTTATTTACAGAGAAAAAAAGAGAATATATAAGAGAAAAATGAGAGAAAAAAATATAGAAAAAGAATGTTTACATTATCAGTTTACATTATTGTAATTTATATAGCGTTATATATGTATACGATACACAAATTTCAATAATATATAACTCTAATAATGTTAATTAAGTATACATTTATAATAAGATAAAGTATTGTACTTACTTTGTCTCATGTCAGCTTTGTTGGCTTCATCTTCGTACGGTGGACGGTGAACGGAGGACGATC
>NW_021850179.1:19785-20083 GCF_003651465.1 Formica exsecta
AGAAAATAAAAAGTATATCTCCTCTTTACTTTGTGTCTATATATTTTATTTACAGAGAAAAAAGAGAATATGTAAGAGAAAAAGGAGAGAAAAAAAATATAGAAAAAGAATGTTTACATTGTCGTAACTCGACCGATTTCTTAATATTAAAAGATAAAACAAGTAAAGTAGAACAGAAAAGATTGAGAAAGAGCTGACTAAAGCAAAGCATTAGAGTCAGGGAAAGAACCCAAGGAAAAGTAATTAAGAAAGAATAAAAGATTATTAATAAAATAAAAGTAAGATACGTGACTAAAGA
>NW_021850179.1:26222-27178 GCF_003651465.1 Formica exsecta
CTAATCAACGACCTAATTAATTAAGATATATAATAAGCGCGAGATGCACCGACGCTCGCTACTCGCTCACTACTCGCTCGCATATATCGATAGTATCGAAGTACCGTACGCGCCCGACTATTATAATCGCGAATAAGTAAAAGTGTACAAAAACCTGTGAAATATATCAATTTCTACCTAACGTCCGGGAGTGTCTTATTTCGAGCGTGGATCCTAATACTTTGGGCGTATAAATCCCTAAAGACCTCTTCCTTAGCGGCTAGAGGCACAACAACATTATCAGTTTACATTATTGTAATTTATGTAGCGTTATATATGTATACTGTTGCGTGCCTGCGGGTCGTCTAAGGCGGTTATTCATGAATCTGCTATATTCGTCGCCGGGAGAACGTTGCTAAGGGTTGTTGTTAAACAACGGCGGACATCTTGGGAGAGATCGGCCATCTTGAGTCTCGCGATCGGATGTTTTCTGGACGCCATTATTTGAGATACGATTACCGTTATTACCCATTCTGTGTTCCTTGTTCAATTGTGTTATTATTAAAGTTCCTTTTGTTCCTTTAAAAGAGTGTTAATCATTTACGTCGCGGTACGCGAGTGCCGTTTGTGTCGCGCGTGTTCGAGTATTATCGAAGTCGACGCGCGGACGCAACAATATATAAGCTCTATAGCTCTAATTTAAATATACATTTGTAAAAAAATAAAGTATTGTACTTACTTTGTCTCAGTTTTATTGGCTTTATCTTCGTACGGTGGACCGGTGGACGTGGACGATCTCAAGACAAATGATGATGTTCGGCCCGATTCCGAGCACGTGCGCCGTTGCCACATGGCACAGTATCGAGAAAGAGAGAGAGAGCGAGAACGAATAAGGGGCAAGCGAGATAGCTAACATGAAAGACTTCCAAAGTCTCGCTCGCGAGGCTCGCTTTATCTATAATCTCTCGCGTTATATA
>NW_021850179.1:27695-36960 GCF_003651465.1 Formica exsecta
ATGTAGAAGATAGCAACACAAATTCAATGAGAACTCACAATGTTATTTTAAGTTACATTGCAACACAAAATAAACCATTTTAAATTCGCTAAAGCGTAATTCTTCGCTATCGAGGAAGTTCACTAGAAACGTAAATAGTAAACAGACAGAGAAAGAGAGAGAGAGAGAGAAGAGAGAGAGAGGCAATTTGACCTTATGTTGTCCATAATATGTAGTTTAGTATTAACCTGATCAGTAAACTTATCAGTTTATCGTGTGTCTGAGTGCCTGAATCGCTTAATAATGAATCGCTATTGTAATACGGAAAAGGTAGATATGTTACTAGTGTTTGGCGAATGTAGAAGAAATGCACGCGAAGCAGTGGCCTTGTACAGGGAACGATATCCGGATAGAGCTCATCCTTCTGCAAAAACTTTTTATAATATTGAGCGTTCTTTACGTGTACATAGCAAATTTCCGGTCGCCACGATTTTTAAGGCACTTACAATAATCTGACATAAAAAAGTCATAAACAGAAATTTATCAGTTTCTAACCGGCAACAAATTGCAATAATAAAAATTGACCAAACATTTTTTTTCCATAAAAAAGCAAGGTCACATTCAATTTTTTAAATGGAACTGCCTACTCTTTATTGCATATTCTCGTAGCTTATCTCGAGATCTTTTCAAAACACTATAATAAAGTATTTTTTCATTAAGTACTTTTTTAGCTATTTTATATTTTATTCTGACATATTTTGATATAAAAAATAAAATATCGGGCGTGTGAAGTTAGCACCCCGACATAAAAATTTTGTAGTTCCAATTAGAGTTTCAGCTTCCTTTTGAACAGTTTTAGAGTTCTTTAATAATAATTTAAAAAGTTCCGGCGATTTACGTCATTATAATAGCATTTAAAAAATGGGGTGCTAACTTCACACTCGATTTCAAGATCAAATAGTTCTGAATAGCTCATTTGCTTTGTTTTTACGTCCTCTACAGTTCCTGATAAATAAAAAATATTTTCGATTTTGCAAAAAAAATTTTTTTAAAACTAAAAAAAATTTTTTTTTTAGTGGTTCTGATGATTAATTACAATTTCTCTATGTAATTTTACGACTTCCTGATAATTTTTAAAACAATTTTTGCAACAAAAACTTAAAAATACATCTTTAAAATAATCACCGTTCCATAACACGATCTTCAGATTTCAACTCCTATTGTAACAATTTCAGGATATATGGTTAGTATTTTAAAAGTTACAAAACTAATTCTAATGACCAAAAGCGATTCGATTAATAATTAAAAAGTTATTCGACTCTGAAAAACCTCGGTGCCGAATTTTTCTAAGTATCGATAAAAATTATTTTGAGGAGTTCCAATAGTTCCCGCGCCAGATTTGATTAGTATTTTATAAGTTATGAAAGTAATCTTAATGACCGAAAGCAATCCGATTAATAATTATCTTAGTTGATTGTAAAAAATTTGGAAAAATTTTATCGATACTTCGAAAAATTCGACACCGAGGTTCTTTAGAGACGAATAACTTTTTAATTATTAATCAAATCGCTTTTGGTCATTAGGATTACTTTTATAACTTGTAGAGTACTAACCAAATCTGGTGCGAGAACTATTGGAACTCCTTAAAATAATTTTCATCAATACTTCGAAAAAATCGTCACCGAGGTTCTTCCGAGTCGAATAACTTTTTAATTATTAATCGAATCGCTTTTGATCATTAGGATTACTTTTATAACTTTTAAAGTAATAACCAAATTTGGTGCGAGAATTATTGGAACTCCTTAAAATAATTTTCATCAATACTTCGAAAAAATCGTCACCGAGGTTCTTCCGAGTCGAATAACTTTTTAATTATTAATCGAATCGCTTTTGATCATTAGGATTACTTTTATAACTTTTAAAGTAATAACCAAATTTGGTGCGAGAATTATTGGAACTCCTTAAAATAATTTTCATCAATACTTCGAAAAAATCGTCACCGAGGTTCTTCCGAGTCGAATAACTTTTTAATTATTAATCGAATCGCTTTTGATCATTAGGATTACTTTTATAACTTTTAAAGTAATAACCAAATTTGGTGCGAGAATTATTGGAACTCCTTAAAATAATTTTCATCAATACTTCGAAAAAATCGTCACCGAGGTTCTTCCGAGTCGAATAACTTTTTAATTATTAATCGAATCGCTTTTGATCATTAGGATTACTTTTATAACTTTTAAAGTAATAACCAAATTTGGTGCGAGAATTATTGGAACTCCTTAAAATAATTTTCATCAATACTTCGAAAAAATCGTCACCGAGGTTCTTCCGAGTCGAATAACTTTTTAATTATTAATCGAATCGCTTTTGATCATTAGGATTACTTTTATAACTTTTAAAGTAATAACCAAATTTGGTGCGAGAATTATTGGAACTCCTTAAAATAATTTTCATCAATACTTCGAAAAAATCGTCACCGAGGTTCTTCCGAGTCGAATAACTTTTTAATTATTAATCGAATCGCTTTTGATCATTAGGATTACTTTTATAACTTTTAAAGTAATAACCAAATTTGGTGCGAGAATTATTGGAACTCCTTAAAATAATTTTCATCAATACTTCGAAAAAATCGTCACCGAGGTTCTTCCGAGTCGAATAACTTTTTAATTATTAATCGAATCGCTTTTGATCATTAGGATTACTTTTATAACTTTTAAAGTAATAACCAAATTTGGTGCGAGAATTATTGGAACTCCTTAAAATAATTTTCATCAATACTTCGAAAAAATCGTCACCGAGGTTCTTCCGAGTCGAATAACTTTTTAATTATTAATCGAATCGCTTTTGATCATTAGGATTACTTTTATAACTTTTAAAGTAATAACCAAATTTGGTGCGAGAATTATTGGAACTCCTTAAAATAATTTTCATCAATACTTCGAAAAAATCGTCACCGAGGTTCTTCCGAGTCGAATAACTTTTTAATTATTAATCGAATCGCTTTTGATCATTAGGATTACTTTTATAACTTTTAAAGTAATAACCAAATTTGGTGCGAGAATTATTGGAACTCCTTAAAATAATTTTCATCAATACTTCGAAAAAATCGTCACCGAGGTTCTTCCGAGTCGAATAACTTTTTAATTATTAATCGAATCGCTTTTGATCATTAGGATTACTTTTATAACTTTTAAAGTAATAACCAAATTTGGTGCGAGAATTATTGGAACTCCTTAAAATAATTTTCATCAATACTTCGAAAAAATCGTCACCGAGGTTCTTCCGAGTCGAATAACTTTTTAATTATTAATCGAATCGCTTTTGATCATTAGGATTACTTTTATAACTTTTAAAGTAATAACCAAATTTGGTGCGAGAATTATTGGAACTCCTTAAAATAATTTTCATCAATACTTCGAAAAAATCGTCACCGAGGTTCTTCCGAGTCGAATAACTTTTTAATTATTAATCGAATCGCTTTTGATCATTAGGATTACTTTTATAACTTTTAAAGTAATAACCAAATTTGGTGCGAGAATTATTGGAACTCCTTAAAATAATTTTCATCAATACTTCGAAAAAATCGTCACCGAGGTTCTTCCGAGTCGAATAACTTTTTAATTATTAATCGAATCGCTTTTGATCATTAGGATTACTTTTATAACTTTTAAAGTAATAACCAAATTTGGTGCGAGAATTATTGGAACTCCTTAAAATAATTTTCATCAATACTTCGAAAAAATCGTCACCGAGGTTCTTCCGAGTCGAATAACTTTTTAATTATTAATCGAATCGCTTTTGATCATTAGGATTACTTTTATAACTTTTAAAGTAATAACCAAATTTGGTGCGAGAATTATTGGAACTCCTTAAAATAATTTTCATCAATACTTCGAAAAAATCGTCACCGAGGTTCTTCCGAGTCGAATAACTTTTTAATTATTAATCGAATCGCTTTTGATCATTAGGATTACTTTTATAACTTTTAAAGTAATAACCAAATTTGGTGCGAGAATTATTGGAACTCCTTAAAATAATTTTCATCAATACTTCGAAAAAATCGTCACCGAGGTTCTTCCGAGTCGAATAACTTTTTAATTATTAATCGAATCGCTTTTGATCATTAGGATTACTTTTATAACTTTTAAAGTAATAACCAAATTTGGTGCGAGAATTATTGGAACTCCTTAAAATAATTTTCATCAATACTTCGAAAAAATCGTCACCGAGGTTCTTCCGAGTCGAATAACTTTTTAATTATTAATCGAATCGCTTTTGATCATTAGGATTACTTTTATAACTTTTAAAGTAATAACCAAATTTGGTGCGAGAATTATTGGAACTCCTTAAAATAATTTTCATCAATACTTCGAAAAAATCGTCACCGAGGTTCTTCCGAGTCGAATAACTTTTTAATTATTAATCGAATCGCTTTTGATCATTAGGATTACTTTTATAACTTTTAAAGTAATAACCAAATTTGGTGCGAGAATTATTGGAACTCCTTAAAATAATTTTCATCAATACTTCGAAAAAATCGTCACCGAGGTTCTTCCGAGTCGAATAACTTTTTAATTATTAATCGAATCGCTTTTGATCATTAGGATTACTTTTATAACTTTTAAAGTAATAACCAAATTTGGTGCGAGAATTATTGGAACTCCTTAAAATAATTTTCATCAATACTTCGAAAAAATCGTCACCGAGGTTCTTCCGAGTCGAATAACTTTTTAATTATTAATCGAATCGCTTTTGATCATTAGGATTACTTTTATAACTTTTAAAGTAATAACCAAATTTGGTGCGAGAATTATTGGAACTCCTTAAAATAATTTTCATCAATACTTCGAAAAAATCGTCACCGAGGTTCTTCCGAGTCGAATAACTTTTTAATTATTAATCGAATCGCTTTTGATCATTAGGATTACTTTTATAACTTTTAAAGTAATAACCAAATTTGGTGCGAGAATTATTGGAACTCCTTAAAATAATTTTCATCAATACTTCGAAAAAATCGTCACCGAGGTTCTTCCGAGTCGAATAACTTTTTAATTATTAATCGAATCGCTTTTGATCATTAGGATTACTTTTATAACTTTTAAAGTAATAACCAAATTTGGTGCGAGAATTATTGGAACTCCTTAAAATAATTTTCATCAATACTTCGAAAAAATCGTCACCGAGGTTCTTCCGAGTCGAATAACTTTTTAATTATTAATCGAATCGCTTTTGATCATTAGGATTACTTTTATAACTTTTAAAGTAATAACCAAATTTGGTGCGAGAATTATTGGAACTCCTTAAAATAATTTTCATCAATACTTCGAAAAAATCGTCACCGAGGTTCTTCCGAGTCGAATAACTTTTTAATTATTAATCGAATCGCTTTTGATCATTAGGATTACTTTTATAACTTTTAAAGTAATAACCAAATTTGGTGCGAGAATTATTGGAACTCCTTAAAATAATTTTCATCAATACTTCGAAAAAATCGTCACCGAGGTTCTTCCGAGTCGAATAACTTTTTAATTATTAATCGAATCGCTTTTGATCATTAGGATTACTTTTATAACTTTTAAAGTAATAACCAAATTTGGTGCGAGAATTATTGGAACTCCTTAAAATAATTTTCATCAATACTTCGAAAAAATCGTCACCGAGGTTCTTCCGAGTCGAATAACTTTTTAATTATTAATCGAATCGCTTTTGATCATTAGGATTACTTTTATAACTTTTAAAGTAATAACCAAATTTGGTGCGAGAATTATTGGAACTCCTTAAAATAATTTTCATCAATACTTCGAAAAAATCGTCACCGAGGTTCTTCCGAGTCGAATAACTTTTTAATTATTAATCGAATCGCTTTTGATCATTAGGATTACTTTTATAACTTTTAAAGTAATAACCAAATTTGGTGCGAGAATTATTGGAACTCCTTAAAATAATTTTCATCAATACTTCGAAAAAATCGTCACCGAGGTTCTTCCGAGTCGAATAACTTTTTAATTATTAATCGAATCGCTTTTGATCATTAGGATTACTTTTATAACTTTTAAAGTAATAACCAAATTTGGTGCGAGAATTATTGGAACTCCTTAAAATAATTTTCATCAATACTTCGAAAAAATCGTCACCGAGGTTCTTCCGAGTCGAATAACTTTTTAATTATTAATCGAATCGCTTTTGATCATTAGGATTACTTTTATAACTTTTAAAGTAATAACCAAATTTGGTGCGAGAATTATTGGAACTCCTTAAAATAATTTTCATCAATACTTCGAAAAAATCGTCACCGAGGTTCTTCCGAGTCGAATAACTTTTTAATTATTAATCGAATCGCTTTTGATCATTAGGATTACTTTTATAACTTTTAAAGTAATAACCAAATTTGGTGCGAGAATTATTGGAACTCCTTAAAATAATTTTCATCAATACTTCGAAAAAATCGTCACCGAGGTTCTTCCGAGTCGAATAACTTTTTAATTATTAATCGAATCGCTTTTGATCATTAGGATTACTTTTATAACTTTTAAAGTAATAACCAAATTTGGTGCGAGAATTATTGGAACTCCTTAAAATAATTTTCATCAATACTTCGAAAAAATCGTCACCGAGGTTCTTCCGAGTCGAATAACTTTTTAATTATTAATCGAATCGCTTTTGATCATTAGGATTACTTTTATAACTTTTAAAGTAATAACCAAATTTGGTGCGAGAATTATTGGAACTCCTTAAAATAATTTTCATCAATACTTCGAAAAAATCGTCACCGAGGTTCTTCCGAGTCGAATAACTTTTTAATTATTAATCGAATCGCTTTTGATCATTAGGATTACTTTTATAACTTTTAAAGTAATAACCAAATTTGGTGCGAGAATTATTGGAACTCCTTAAAATAATTTTCATCAATACTTCGAAAAAATCGTCACCGAGGTTCTTCCGAGTCGAATAACTTTTTAATTATTAATCGAATCGCTTTTGATCATTAGGATTACTTTTATAACTTTTAAAGTAATAACCAAATTTGGTGCGAGAATTATTGGAACTCCTTAAAATAATTTTCATCAATACTTCGAAAAAATCGTCACCGAGGTTCTTCCGAGTCGAATAACTTTTTAATTATTAATCGAATCGCTTTTGATCATTAGGATTACTTTTATAACTTTTAAAGTAATAACCAAATTTGGTGCGAGAATTATTGGAACTCCTTAAAATAATTTTCATCAATACTTCGAAAAAATCGTCACCGAGGTTCTTCCGAGTCGAATAACTTTTTAATTATTAATCGAATCGCTTTTGATCATTAGGATTACTTTTATAACTTTTAAAGTAATAACCAAATTTGGTGCGAGAATTATTGGAACTCCTTAAAATAATTTTCATCAATACTTCGAAAAAATCGTCACCGAGGTTCTTCCGAGTCGAATAACTTTTTAATTATTAATCGAATCGCTTTTGATCATTAGGATTACTTTTATAACTTTTAAAGTAATAACCAAATTTGGTGCGAGAATTATTGGAACTCCTTAAAATAATTTTCATCAATACTTCGAAAAAATCGTCACCGAGGTTCTTCCGAGTCGAATAACTTTTTAATTATTAATCGAATCGCTTTTGATCATTAGGATTACTTTTATAACTTTTAAAGTAATAACCAAATTTGGTGCGAGAATTATTGGAACTCCTTAAAATAATTTTCATCAATACTTCGAAAAAATCGTCACCGAGGTTCTTCCGAGTCGAATAACTTTTTAATTATTAATCGAATCGCTTTTGATCATTAGGATTACTTTTATAACTTTTAAAGTAATAACCAAATTTGGTGCGAGAATTATTGGAACTCCTTAAAATAATTTTCATCAATACTTCGAAAAAATCGTCACCGAGGTTCTTCCGAGTCGAATAACTTTTTAATTATTAATCGAATCGCTTTTGATCATTAGGATTACTTTTATAACTTTTAAAGTAATAACCAAATTTGGTGCGAGAATTATTGGAACTCCTTAAAATAATTTTCATCAATACTTCGAAAAAATCGTCACCGAGGTTCTTCCGAGTCGAATAACTTTTTAATTATTAATCGAATCGCTTTTGATCATTAGGATTACTTTTATAACTTTTAAAGTAATAACCAAATTTGGTGCGAGAATTATTGGAACTCCTTAAAATAATTTTCATCAATACTTCGAAAAAATCGTCACCGAGGTTCTTCCGAGTCGAATAACTTTTTAATTATTAATCGAATCGCTTTTGATCATTAGGATTACTTTTATAACTTTTAAAGTAATAACCAAATTTGGTGCGAGAATTATTGGAACTCCTTAAAATAATTTTCATCAATACTTCGAAAAAATCGTCACCGAGGTTCTTCCGAGTCGAATAACTTTTTAATTATTAATCGAATCGCTTTTGATCATTAGGATTACTTTTATAACTTTTAAAGTAATAACCAAATTTGGTGCGAGAATTATTGGAACTCCTTAAAATAATTTTCATCAATACTTCGAAAAAATCGTCACCGAGGTTCTTCCGAGTCGAATAACTTTTTAATTATTAATCGAATCGCTTTTGATCATTAGGATTACTTTTATAACTTTTAAAGTAATAACCAAATTTGGTGCGAGAATTATTGGAACTCCTTAAAATAATTTTCATCAATACTTCGAAAAAATCGTCACCGAGGTTCTTCCGAGTCGAATAACTTTTTAATTATTAATCGAATCGCTTTTGATCATTAGGATTACTTTTATAACTTTTAAAGTAATAACCAAATTTGGTGCGAGAATTATTGGAACTCCTTAAAATAATTTTCATCAATACTTCGAAAAAATCGTCACCGAGGTTCTTCCGAGTCGAATAACTTTTTAATTATTAATCGAATCGCTTTTGATCATTAGGATTACTTTTATAACTTTTAAAGTAATAACCAAATTTGGTGCGAGAATTATTGGAACTCCTTAAAATAATTTTCATCAATACTTCGAAAAAATCGTCACCGAGGTTCTTCCGAGTCGAATAACTTTTTAATTATTAATCGAATCGCTTTTGATCATTAGGATTACTTTTATAACTTTTAAAGTAATAACCAAATTTGGTGCGAGAATTATTGGAACTCCTTAAAATAATTTTCATCAATACTTCGAAAAAATCGTCACCGAGGTTCTTCCGAGTCGAATAACTTTTTAATTATTAATCGAATCGCTTTTGATCATTAGGATTACTTCCAGTTTTCTAATAGCGATCCTGTGAATTATAAATAAATTGTAGAATGTATGTTTTTAGTGGT
>NW_021850180.1:0-253 GCF_003651465.1 Formica exsecta
TTGTTCCTCAATTTCCTTGATTTGTTATGTAAATTTTCGGCACATCTCGCTTGCAGGCACGTATCTAAGGCGTTCCGAACGAAGGAAACTTGAGTACACAGCAATCTTAGCTCTGTGAGCCGAGAAGCGTTGTTCCTCAAATTCCTTGATGTGTTATGAAAATTTTCGACAATTCTCACTTACATTCACATAACTAAGTCGTTCTAAACGAAGGAAACTTTCGTACATAGCGATCTTAACTTTGTGAGCCGAG
>NW_021850180.1:310-837 GCF_003651465.1 Formica exsecta
TGTTATGAAAACTTTCGGTATATCTCACTTTCAGGTACGTAACTAAGTCGTTCTGAACGAAGAAAACTTGCGTACATAGCGATCTTATCTCTGTGAGCCGAAAAGCGTTGTTCCTAAATTTTCTCTATGGTTTACGACAATTTTCGGCAAATCTCACTTACAGAAACGTAACTAAGTCGTTCCGAACGAAGGAAACTTGCGTACATAGCGATCTTATCTCTGTGAGCCGAAAAGCGTTGTTCCTAAATTTTCTCTATGGGTTACGACAATTTTCGGCAAATCTCGTCTACAGGCACGTAACTAAGTCGTTCCGAACGAAGGAAACTTGCGTACATAGCGATCTTATCTCTGTGAGCCGAAAAGCGTTGTTCCTAAATTTTCTCTATGGGTTACGACAATTTTCGGCAAATCTCGTCTACAGGCACGTAACTAAAGCGTTACAAACGAAGGAAACTTGAGTACACAGCAATCTTAGCTCTGTAAACCGAGAAGCGTTGTTCTTCAATTTCTTTGATGTGTTATGAAAA
>NW_021850180.1:991-1149 GCF_003651465.1 Formica exsecta
TCACTTACAAGCACGTAACTAAGTCGTTGCGAACGAAGGAAACTTGCGTACAAAGCGATCTTATCTCTGTGAGCCGAGAAGCGTTATCCTCAATTTCCTTGATGTGCTATAATAATTTTCGGCAAAACTCGTCTACAGGCACGTAACTAAGTCGTTCC
>NW_021850181.1:0-3359 GCF_003651465.1 Formica exsecta
ACTTTCAATCTAGGTAGATAACTCTCCTTACTCTTCCTTCATGATCTTGACGTCGCGACGCTATCGCGTACCGCTTGATACGTATCATATGCGTATGCACCATAGACATAATGGACTGAGCGTTGCGATAGACAAACGCGCGCTCGCTGCAGAAACAGAGATACTATATGGGAGGCCTATTTTGTCTCTTTTCCTAGCATCTCATTGGTGAGTTTGTCCCCCTCCATATAGAAAATTACCAATGAGATGCTAGGAAAAGAGACAAACATAGGCCTCCCATATAGTACCTCTCTTTCTACAGCAGGCGCGTGTTTGTTTATTTCGCAATGCTCAATCCAGTCATAAAGGAAGAGTAAGGAGAGTTATCTACCTAGATTGAAAGTGGTCACGAAAACATACACATTGTCTCTCAAGGCGTATTTGCACACTCAAGCAAATAATCGTACATGAGCGCTGCCAACGCGCCTTGAGGGACTCGCTTTGCGTGTATGCGTGCGAGCATACGTACGTGAGAGTCTGAAACTTATTATCATGATTATTATTATGATAATGATGGAGAACGAAAAATGTTACATTTTTGGTATACGATTATCATTTCTCAGGATTGACTGCACCAATCTTATTCAAACTGGTCGCAATCGAAAGCTTGCATTCACATTGTATAAGAAAAGTGCCGTTAGATTTTTGATTAACGGCTTGGTTCCTGAGGAATTTTAATCGAAAGTTTATTAAACGTAAAACTCCGGATAAGCTACTTGGTAGCGTCGCGGCCCCTGTACATAGGCAAACCGTTGACAAGCTGGAACGAATTTTTATATATACTTGGCGTCGCGACCTACCGCGTCGCTTGATCCTGACCAGATTGATCATACATGTTATATTTATAATGTCGATTATATAGATTATACGAATCATCACGTGAATTATTGTACTTCTTTCTATATTTCAGATTATTGTTATCCAAGTTTAGTGCCAATAAGTTAACTTGTTTTCTATTAAAAACCAAAGAACTGAGCAAATTATCGTGAAAATCAAGAAAGTGTAAACTATTTGGCAACAACTTTACAAATCTGGTACTTTTTATTTTGTTGCCGGAAAGATCTAGGATTTTCAGTTTTGGGAGTGGAGTCTCGTCTAGAGAAGTTCGCAAATCATTGATATAATTTCTACGGACAGACAAGATTTCTAAATTAGGATAGCCTTCAGAAATGTCCGATATCCGCCAGTGGCAATAATGGTACTCATCAACAAATGATGCATTATTTAGAATAAGGATCTTTAATTTTTCGTGACCTCCAAAGTCGAAGAGTTTATTCCAATTGATTTCGTTATTAAAAAGAATTGATTGAGTCAAATTAGAAAGGTTGTTAAAGGCGCCCTTTTCGATGCTCTAGAGGTGAATGTTCGTGAAATAGAGGCAAGAAATCCAGGGCTACTGATAAAATCCTGATCAATAGAGATGATCGTTGCGTTAGCAAAAGTAAAGGAAATTATTTCATTTTCGCACAGATGTTCGAACTCATTCACATAGTTAGGAAATTCAAATTCAAATGTAAACCAAGTCGTTCTTACTAATTGTAAGCTTATTTCTAAAAGATAATATAATAGATAAAGATAAGTTATGGCAATTAAATATAATTTTTCTATATTAATCTGTCTGCACTTTAATACAACGCTCTGATACAATTTTAATTTCTAACGCTCAGGTAAATTAAAAATTTAAACCATTAATAATCATTTAATTAATTTTCAATAAAAGTTTTCAAGCTGTGATTCCAGTTATTCTTTCGCCAAACTTAATAGTCTTGCGGCGGAAATAACTTTTATTCTTTACTGTTGTTCTTTGATGTTCTAAGATGTCGCTTAATAGCATATTTAATTTAAAAAATAATTTTTTTATTGAACTAAACATTAAATACTAATTTTTTTAGTTTAACCATTTTATTAATTAGAAAGGAATTATCGTTACAGAAACATGGACACTTTACTCGCTCATTTTAACAAGCATTTATTAAATACCGTTCAAATATTGTATAAAACAATTATAGATACGAGTACATGTATGTATTCTTCTTTCCAATTATTTGTAACACTGTTTTGTTAGCTCTAACATTTAATACCAACCGCATTATAAATAAATTGCGGCTTATTTTTAATGTACTTTTCCCCTTCCCGTTTATACTATATTAAATAATATTTTTTAACATGTATATTCCTGGACTGTTTTAATGTAGTTCTCGTTTTTTGCTATATACCATAGTATATAGCAGTCAATAGTATATAGCGGTCAAAAAAAATAGTAGGAAAATTTTTAAAAAAGCATTTTGTAGGCAAAATGTTGTAGTTTATGGAACTTGAATTAAATTTTTCGAGAGAAATTTTGTTATTGCGCTGCAGATTGTCAAAAATACATAATTTTAAGGAACAAAACAATGTGTTCTTTTTTAAAGCATCGAATAAGGAAGATAAAAAAATTTTTTAAAACCACCAATAGCGCGTGAAAGTTGAAACTTCAAGCTTCAAAATGCTTTTTTAGTTTTTTGTTTACGATGATTTTTCGTCGAGTTTCAGCGGTTTGAAAATAGCCCAATTTTTAAGATATGAAAAGTGTTCCCTATTTTTTTTTTAGTAATGTATTATTTCTTCATTATTACCGTCAGGATTTTGCTGGAAAAGATAGTGGGCATTCCCAATAAACGGTAGTGTTCTTAGACCAGGCAAGGTATTTACGATTTTAAAAGACCTTCGGCGATGGTAACTCAGGACGAAGTAACTTATGGCAATACATACCAGAATAATTAATACAACACTTACAAATATCATTGTACTGAACAATGATAACAACGAAATAATATTACAGTTATATATTAATGTTACTACTGATATGCGGATATTATTACTTCTTTAACGCTTTTATTGTATTTCCCCTACTCAAACAAATAATAAGAAAAAAAATATAATTTACATAATAATGGATGTGTGTTTTAGATTGAAAAATAAAGTCATCTATCATTCTTAAAACATCTTTATCTGAAATGTCATGTGTAATACGTGGAAGACCTCGAGAATTAAAAGAGTTAGAAATTAAATAAATTTTAGTTTAAAATAATTAATGTTTTGATAAGGTTATAAAGAAATAATGATTTTAATGTTATGTATTACCAAAAATTCTACTATTCCATTTTTTTTTATTATTTTAATTTAATATTAGCTATTTCATCTTTACAAAAGAAAAAAGAATTGTAATTTAAATTATTTAAAAAAAAATAAATATGCAATGGAAACTGTATTTGATAGAATGGATTCTTTTATGATTTTTTTTCTCTCTCTTACTTTCTCTGTAGGATTATATATATATT
>NW_021850181.1:5369-5509 GCF_003651465.1 Formica exsecta
CGCTATCCGATTACCGAGCGATAAGGACAAGTGGCTCACGTTCAACAATTATAATCAGAAAGAGCGGCTTCCTTTCGTCGTGTACGCCGACTTGAAGTGTGTTTTGGAGAAGACGGAGGAAGAGAGAAACTACCAACATC
>NW_021850182.1:0-1423 GCF_003651465.1 Formica exsecta
TATAATAACGATATTAAATGGAATAATAATTTTTTAACGCCAAAAATATATATTTTTCTATATTTCTTTTTGTATCGTTTAAATAATTCTTTTATATGTTCAAAAATAAAGTCAATAGTAATAAAAATTGAAAAAATTTTGGACTAGTAATAAGTCTTGTTTTTGTGAAAAGAAGTGATTTAGTATTGATCTATATCATTAAACAATACAATTGAATTTTGAATTAAATTTAAATTTTCTTTTAAAATTTTAATTCAAAGACAAGTGTGTTTCATTTCAAGTAAGATCTTTTCTTCTTTATTTTTATCTCAATATTTGTCACATTAAATTTTATAATAATAATATACACGCAATAGAGATAGTTGATACAGAATATGTATCTTCTCATTACAATTTTTTTTTTTTTAAGCATGTGACCGAAGCATCTCTTTCTTCCATTTAAATTTAGTTTTATCGAAAATGAGGTTATATGAAAGGAAATATATAGAAAAGGATCCATCAAAAGTAGAAAAAAATTTGAAACGTACTTATTTTATACAAAATGTAAGAAATTGAGGCAAAAAATTATTCTGTATAAAAATGAAAGAAAAGTACAAAATATATTTTTTCTTTTGCATAAAATATATAGTTTTCTGGTCGAATTTTTTAAATGCATTTCAAAAATAATAATTTGGAATATAAAAGACAAAATATATATTTGTCGAGAACTGTTGAACTATGTATTTTATCGACTTGTTGTTAGTAAGTTCCAATAACACACTCGATTACGTATAACCTTAAGAAAGTATTTACATGACATTATGTAATTAATACGTTATATTATACTGAAAACCTTAGTTTTCGATGGTCCTTTGAAGCGAAAACATCACGATTGAACGTATAAACATTTGCCTAAAAGCAACGGCTCGTGGCAGATTCAACAAACTGGATAAATCAAATACAGGATATTAAGGTATTCCTTTTTATAAATATGTATATAGAAATATATAAAGAATACGGGATTATACAGTATTCTTTTTTTCCAATAAATATTCTGTGATCAGTTTTCAAGAAAAATTAACACTATTTTCTATTTCAACTTTCATTTCTATTTCTTGCATATTACAATAAACATTAAGACACTCAAGCGTCAATTATAACAGCTTTTTTCAATCATTATAAAAAGAATTAAAAATCAGAAACAAATTGCTTATGCTCTGTTTGATACATTTTTTTCCTAATGGATATATTGAGTCAGTTTCCGCACGTTATGTTAAATAAAAAGATAAATTTATAATAAATGTAAAAATAAATGTTAATTTATCTTCTTAAAATAATGTTTATATCGTAATAAATAATAATGAAAAATTTTTTTACGTTTTTTATTCACGTTTAGTTTAATTTGTCCATTAAACATATATTCAAATAAGTATAATTTTGCAAC
>NW_021850183.1:0-4446 GCF_003651465.1 Formica exsecta
CAATCGGGACCGTGGTCAATATTAACGTGGCCAATATTAACGTGGCCAATATTAACGTGATCGATATTAACGTGGTCAATCGGGACCGTGGTCAATATCAACGTGGTCAATATCAACGTGGTCAATATCAACGTGGTTAATCTCAACGTGGTCAATCGGGACCATGGTCAATATTAACGTGGTCAAACGGGTACCACTCGGCTTTCGCTAGACGCGTGTTAACCGGCGCGATTATTAATTTCGATTACATCAAACCTCTGCGATTTTTCGAGGATGCCGGGGACACCGTGATCGATCGAGTACGCGATGTTATGGGCAGATACAACAGCGTTAAGGGGATCCTAAACCGACGGGCGAACTCCGACGGGTTAGCGCCCTCATCTAAACGTAACTAAAAGGGTCGATAATACCGACATTTTTAGTTCCGCCATTACCAACATAATTATTTCAAACATGCATAATAGAAAACGCAATCTTTTGCATTGTGTTCCATATATTGAAATGAGACAATATCACAATATATTTTTACTGCTTTATATACAATAATTAATTGATAAATTACCAAACTTTAATTCATGCGTGAGAGAGTAATATACATGTACGCACTAACATTATCGCAATTTCTAATATCTTCTTTCTCTCGATCATACGCTTACTCTGTTTCTCTCTGTATCTCTCTTTCTAATCGCTCGCTTACTACGTACTGCATATCGCGCGAGTGCGTGTCCGCCAAGTTGCGGGTCGCACTATTGTATTGCGGATTGTGCTTAATGTGACGACCTATGGCAGCCACAATATCCATTCGATTATTCGTTTTTATTTGGATTGACAACAATATGGATTAGAATGTAATGATTTTAGATTGGAAATAATCCGCGAAAGCGATATTAAAACCGATTATAGTTCGTTCGGAATTAAAATCGATTACTTTTTAATCCGGGCGCGGATTGAACCGATTAAAACCGATTAAAACGGATTATGTTTTAATCGGTTTTAATCGACCATTTTCGGCAGGATATGTCAAGGTCAAGGTCATTGGGGCTGGGTCCCTTATTCGCTATATTTACATTATTTTGAATGATAGGAGCGAGCGACGACACGTCTTCAATAACAAGGTTTTTCGACGTCGAACGTTCTAGAACCAGGTGTTTGTCACGGTTTTTCACTATAAGAATAACGCGATCACGCACCGAGCGGGTGACCGCGACGCTGTTTGTTCTCGCTCGTGTTTTGATTTTTGCGGCAATCGTTTGAATATAACGGCGACGTTCGCCGTTGAGATTTAGACACGAAATTTAATGTTTCAATTTTGAACATAATATATAAATACTAATATTCAAATTTTTATCGTATAAATTATAAATTATTCATTGTAACGTAATTAGCATTAATATCTTTTAATTAACTCTTTTTTTGGAATGGTGAGTCTACCGGTATCAACGATCGTCTTTACGTGACCTCAAGAATACATATACTGTTTTGTATTTAATTCAATTCTACTTTACAAACCTGCATACATTCCGCTTCACATATACTCGTATCCAGAGTATCGGTTCCCCATGATGCGTACTTTTCAAGATGCGTAGGTTACGAAAACCAGTCGCAAATCTATTTAGCGTTTCCGTTAGAGTGTACAATGGAAATTCTAATCTACAATTGGTTGTATTAGTTATGAATTCCGCGCAATACACTCCATGTGAATGCCGACTTTCAGAATAGCGTAACTTCTATTAAATTACTAGAATACGCAAGTTACGCTTACGCAAGTTACGCTCACGTAAGTTACGCTGCATGTGACGGCACCCTTATAGAGATGCTTCGAAGCATTGCATTAACCAATCAGAATAAAGAAATCTTTACTGTTTTTGTCCTGATTGGTCAGTCAAACGAGTAGTACCCTGCAGTCATAAACATAGAAAATATAGAGACCGAGTATATACTCGTGAGATAGGAGCGTCCCGTTTGACCACGTTGATATTGACCACGGTCCCGATTGACCACGTTGATATTGACCACGGTCCCTATTGACCACGTTAATATTGAGCACGTTAATATTGACCACGTTAATATTGACCACGTTAATATTGACCACGTTAATATTGACCACGTTAATATTGACCACGTTAATATTGACCACGTTAATATTGACCACGTTAATATTGACCACGTTAATATTGACCACGTTAATATTGACCACGTTAATATTGACCACGTTAATATTGACCACGTTAATATTGACCACGTTAATATTGACCACGTTAATATTGACCACGTTAATATTGACCACGTTAATATTGACCACGTTAATATTGACCACGTTAATATTGACCACGTTAATATTGACCACGTTAATATTGACCACGTTAATATTGACCACGTTAATATTGACCACGTTAATATTGACCACGTTAATATTGACCACGTTAATATTGACCACGTTAATATTGACCACGTTAATATTGACCACGTTAATATTGACCACGTTAATATTGACCACGTTAATATTGACCACGTTAATATTGACCACGTTAATATTGACCACGTTAATATTGACCACGTTAATATTGACCACGTTAATATTGACCACGTTAATATTGACCACGTTAATATTGACCACGTTAATATTGACCACGTTAATATTGACCACGTTAATATTGACCACGTTAATATTGACCACGTTAATATTGACCACGTTAATATTGACCACGTTAATATTGACCACGTTAATATTGACCACGTTAATATTGACCACGTTAATATTGACCACGTTAATATTGACCACGTTAATATTGACCACGTTAATATTGACCACGTTAATATTGACCACGTTAATATTGACCACGTTAATATTGACCACGTTAATATTGACCACGTTAATATTGACCACGTTAATATTGACCACGTTAATATTGACCACGTTAATATTGACCACGTTAATATTGACCACGTTAATATTGACCACGTTAATATTGACCACGTTAATATTGACCACGGTCCCGATTGACCACGGTCCTGATTGACCACGTTGATATTGACCACGTTGATATTGACCACGTTGATATTGACCACGTTGATATTGACCACGTTGATATTGACCACGTTGATATTGACCACGTTGATATTGACCACGTTGATATTGACCACGTTGATATTGACCACGTTGATATTGACCACGGTCCCTATTGACCACGTTAATATTGAGCACGTTAATATTGACCACGTTAATATTGACCACGTTAGTATTGACCACGGTCCCGATTGACCACGTTAATATTGACCACGTTAGTATTGACCACGGTCCCGATTGACCACGTTAATATTGACCACGGTCCCGATTGACCACGTTAATATTGACCACGTTAGTATTGACCACGGTCCCGATTGACCACGTTAATATTGACCACGTTAGTATTGACCACGGTCCCGATTGACCACGTTAATATTGACCACGTTAGTATTGACCACGGTCCCGATTGACCACGTTAATATTGACCACGTTAGTATTGACCACGGTCCCGATTGACCACGTTAATATTGACCACGTTAGTATTGACCACGGTCCCGATTGACCACGTTAATATTGACCACGTTAGTATTGACCACGGTCCCGATTGACCACGTTAATATTGACCACGGTCCCGATTGACCACGTTAATATTGACCACGTTAGTATTGACCACGGTCCCGATTGACCACGTTAATATTGACCACGTTAGTATTGACCACGGTCCCGATTGACCACGTTAATATTGACCACGTTAGTATTGACCACGGTCCCGATTGACCACGTTAATATTGACCACGTTAGTATTGACCACGGTCCCGATTGACCACGTTAATATTGACCACGTTAGTATTGACCACGGTCCCGATTGACCACGTTAATATTGACCACGTTAGTATTGACCACGGTCCCGATTGACCACGTTAATATTGACCACGGTCCCGATTGACCACGTTAATATTGACCACGGTCCCGATTGACCACGTTAATATTGACCACGGTCCCGATTGACCACGTTAATATTGACCACGGTCCCGATTGACCACGTTAATATTGACCACGGTCCCGATTGACCACGTTAATATTGACCACGGTCCCGATTGACCACGTTAATATTGACCACGGTCCCGATTGACCACGTTAATATTGACCACGGTTCCGATTGACCACGTTAATATTGACCACGGTCCCGATTGACCACGTTGATATTGACTACGTTAATATTGACCACGTTAATATTGACCACGTTAATATTGACCACGGATAAATACATGTCGTTACTAGGGCATGTACTTTGCAAGTTGTAAAGCGAGGTCCATTGTGCCTGACTGGCGGAGGAGGTGCGGGAGGGGGCGGAAGGTCCCCTTTCCCCCCCCCCCCCCGCATGTGTGTGTGTATGTTACATGGTTTTTCAATCGGGACCGTTGTCAATATAAACGTGA
>NW_021850184.1:0-940 GCF_003651465.1 Formica exsecta
CACTGCATCGATGGCTCCGCGTGGTGCAGTCAATACACTACGCCAACGAAATCGCCGCTATATGCGCCAACCGCATCGTCGCCCACCGCAGCCCTCTATCAAAGCTGAGCCCATTCCTGGATCACAACGGCGTGCTGAGAGTCGGAGGGCGACTCAAGCACGCCATTCTGTCAAACGACGAACGACACCCGATGATCGCCCCATCAACGTCATGGCTAACTCGACTTCTGATAGACTCATGCCACCAAAGAACACTACACGGCGGAGTACAGCTCACGCTGGGTTTGCTCCGTCAACGCTTCTGGATTCCGCGAGGACGGGCCGTGGTCAAACAACTGCTCCATCGATGTGTGACGTGCACCCGATGGCGAGCCACCGCACCGCAACCACAGATGGGCAATCTTCCGCGCGGCCGAGTCACTCCTGGACGGCCGTTCCTCCGCACCGGCGTCGACTACGCCGGCCCTTTCCAAATCCGAACGTCCAAAGGGCGAGGACATCGAGCGTACAAAGGCTTCATCGCCGTTTTTGTGTGCCTTTGTACACGAGCCGTGCACTTAGAGTTGGCCTCGGACTATACAACCGAGGCCTTCTTAGCCGCCTTCCGCCGATTCACTTCACGGCGCGGCTTGTGCACGGACTTATACTCTGATTGCGGCACCAACTTCATTGGAGCAGACCGCGAATTGAGAAAACTCTTCCAGGCATCATCGTCCGACGGCCGTCGCATCGCGCACATCACAAGCTTACAGGGAGTACGAAGGCACTTCAACCCACCCGCCGCGCCGCACTTCGGGGGGCTCTGGGAGGCGGCTGTCAAATCCACAAAATACCACCTGAGACGAGTCATCGGGGAAGCTACTTTAACATTTGAGGAGTTCAGCACCTTCCTCAAACAAGTGGAGGCCTGCCTAAATTCAAGGCCACTCCACGCTTTATC
>NW_021850185.1:0-209 GCF_003651465.1 Formica exsecta
CACTGGAAACTCAATGTCCCGGAGATTCAGCACTGTTGTATAATGAGGATACTAAGATTCCCAATCCACTTTCAATTTAGCTGGATGTAGAGCGGCGACCACAGACCACGCGAAACACGCATTGTCGTTAGATTGCACGTTGATCACCGCTCTCTTCATTATTATCGCGGTAATTTTATATGACATCCCGCGCGCAAAGGATTATATTT
>NW_021850186.1:0-727 GCF_003651465.1 Formica exsecta
TTTTATTTTTTCTAAAAAAAATCATACAAAAATTATTCTTTTAATTATTTTTCCTGTATACATGGACAAGATTATAAAAGAAACCATATACATATATAGACATAATTTATATGTAATTCTATATATGTATAATTACAATATATGCGATTACATGCACACACACACATACAGAGTGTCCGACAAGTAAGTGACCAAACGAAAGGTGAAGGTAGATTGGATCAAACTGTCGAAATGTCCTGCACCATTTTTTTCTATAACGCTTAATAAAGGAGTTATTATTGATAAAATCTGCCCAATCAGTGCCGACCTTTAGTTACTTACTTGTCGGACATTCTGTATATATACAGGGTGTCCCATTTTAAATGCCGCAGGCAAATATCTCGAAAAATATGGAAGATACGGAAAAATCTTTCAGACAAAAGTTGCATGGTTTGAAGATGGCCACATAATGAAAATATGGTTTTGATCTTCAGTGACCTTTTCAAGGGCAGATCAATGTGATCGATGTTTTTTTGAAATGAAACCCCCCATTTTTCATTGTATATTCCTGTAGCTTATCTCGAGAGCTTTTCAAAACACTATAATAAAGTATTTTTTGAGTTATTTTATATATCTTAATCTGATATATTTTGATATAAAAAATAAAATATCTCGTAAAATATTTAGTTTTCAATAATCTTGTCATAATACTTTTATGTACAGAATAATGAGACAAATCAATTGGTGT
>NW_021850187.1:0-1653 GCF_003651465.1 Formica exsecta
TCTCTCTGTGGGTGTAGTTAAATATTTGTTTTTATAAAAAAAAAATGAAATGACACTCCTTCTGAATGGCAGTATTATCAGATCATTATTATTGCTTCAAGTAAAGTCACTAGTTTCGAATGGAATTTTACTTCAAGAAATTTAGAGAGTTCACATTTTACTTAATATAATGCAAATATTTAAATTATTAAGAATAAGGAAATTATATTAATCTTAAATAAAATAGGAAATATTTTTTAAATCTAACAAAATATGTCCTATTTAAAACTTTTAATTTTGTGGATAAAATAATGTTTAATAATTAAGCAAAAAAACCTTTTATATAAAAGGAAAAGCTTTAATTTAAAAGAACTTTTCCATATTTTGAAGATAACATTTTCTATGAAATCTATAAATACATATTTTATATGAAAATAATATTTTTATTATATTTTTCTTACATTTAAACAAAAATTATTTTATCGAGTATAATTTTAAAGTTAACTATATTTTTATAAAAACAATGAGTACCGCCGGCATTAACGTTATGTGATGTGCACTACATGAAAATTGATTGATCGGATTTTATATTTTTTAATATATATTAATTTTTGTATATATATTTTCGTGTACACATTTTGAACTATAATATGAGTCTGCATGTCATAAAAATGACTATCCGACTTGGTAATCTTGGTACTACCAGCAATTGGATCCACACAAAATATTTTCCACCATAACGGAATTATCACGGAAAAATAATGAAGAAAACATGGAGCATCATCAATGTGTGTTTTAACATCATACTCAAAAAGATGAAGAATAACAACAAAACGGATTTGTAAAAATTGTAACTCCTCATCTGTACTCTTCGGACTTCGGCTCAAGCCTTTATCCCGGCCTATAGAAGCAAGAGACTCATCTTTTCTTACTTTTACTTAGTCCACTCGGGACTTCCCACTTCCATATCTACGACGTGGGACTCGATATTTTATAAAATGAATAAGTTCCACCGGGGTCCCAGTGCTGTGGGGAATAACACAGTCCTTTTACCCAAGTCTACGGGTGAAGTCCACAACGGCAATAAAGACTTGAAATCTTACAAGACTATTAAAACAATTTTTGTAGGAGGAGGTGCTCCAAAATAAAATTTGCAAGCCAGTTTGTCTCAAGATAACAACTCCATTGACTTCAATGGCTCAATAGCTGTAGGCTAAATTACCTGCACTCTTTAAATAAATAACCAATACCGAAATAAACGAATAAATTACCTAAATCGAAAATGTTAAACCGAATTGTCTTAACAACGGCGATTTTTCGCGCGAACACATGGAAAATGACATCGAAGTTGATGCTACAGATTATTGATGGAAGAACATTGTTATGGTCCTATGCGCTACTCCTGGATGACAGGATTAAAAAAGAAGAAGAAGATCTTTACTCTCCATCTGCATCTTTCATCTGTGCTCTTCATCTTCATAGACTCTCGTGTTTCAAGAAATTGTATTTTGAAGAGGAGTCAAAGCGTTCACTCTCGTTTTGGAAAACTGTTAATATAAACGTTTAATCATTATTGGACTTTGCACGAATATGCATTCAGCCAATTCAAGTGGAATGAATAAAAATAAAGTCAAAAAATTTATGCGCATGCATATTCATATATATATATATATA
>NW_021850187.1:5529-6178 GCF_003651465.1 Formica exsecta
ATGCGGCGGAATGGCAAGGACATGAAAATGTTAATAAATTTTTGCATTTTGATACCAATTTTTTTTTAAAAGACAAATGTTTTCTTATCATGACAGATGCATTGTCACATAAGAGAGCAATAATATTTAAAAATGGGATCTGTAGTTTACACATTTCAATTTCAAATGCATTAAATAATTTTTCTGCACTACAATCTTTTGCATCAACATCAATTAACTTTACTAATTGCAAGCGGATATCTAAAGTTTCGGGATCAACATATCGAACGAAAAACGTCATCCATTTTTCATTGGTTATATCAAATGTTTCATCAATAAAAATATAAAATTTCGTATTTGGGATGTTATTAACCACACGTTAAGTCTTAACTGGGCACGAAATTCACCTATCTGATATACGCATGTACTCACGTTCACACACACGCAAACACACACAGGTAGAGAGGGTTTGAAATCGTTAAATATTGTGGGAGTGACGAACCACGGAGTCCTGATCTTTACCTGTGACACTTTCTGAACTTTGTTTACCCATATTATTATTGTTAAAATATTAAATGTTTAATTTATTCGCTATCTTTCTCTCTAAATTTCTTTGATTAAAATATTACCCGAAAAATAAAGTTATATCTGTGTTACTGAAAGTAGAATG
>NW_021850188.1:0-11929 GCF_003651465.1 Formica exsecta
CATGTATATTTTTAAAATTTGTTATAATTAATTTTAATTTTCCTATAGTTAAATTTTTAATTTAAATTATAGAAAACATAATAATTTTTAATTTTAATTGGTCCTAATAGTCCTAACCCCTACTTTGCTGGCTAAGACAGCGGGAATTCGCGGTTATCGAAATTTGGGGGAGAAATTTGTCCTAACCGCGTGCCCTACTCGCGTGCCCTATTCGCGTATCCTATTTGCGCGTCCTACTCGCGTGCCCTAATAAAATGCACCGTATGTTGCTTCCGTTGGACCAGTTGGACCTACCTTTCGTTGATCCTGGCCATATTCATTCTGGCTACATCTAGCCAGAGATGTAGTTTCAACCTCTATCGGAGGTCTATAGAGGGCAATGAAGGAGAGAAATTCCTTCCGTTGCCGGCTAATTATTATCGCCGGTGCATGAGCGTAATTTTACGCTCTTTTATGATCGTGAGACATTACGACCGTCTGTCATGGATCGTTTTAATATAACTTTACTTTAATTAATATAATGCCAAATTATCAATCAAAATTAATTGATTGAATTCTTATAATAATATCAAAATTACCTTCATTAAACAAATTGAATAAAATTTATCAACGGAAAAAAATATTTTGTTATTTTCAAATTTTTATTTTAATTTATATGTCTTAAATTGTACCTGTAATATATTTTAACGCATATTGAAAAAATCTGTTGAAAGTTATTTTATTTAATCTAGTCCATCCATTTTGAGGCAACAGATCTATCTACAATCTACAATCTATATTTGCATCTACAGTCTACAAATCTACGAATCCGTTACCTCAAAATAAAATAAAGTTCATTACTCACCGACACTGATGCGCAACAGCGGAGTTGTTGGACTTGAGGCTACGTTGTCTGTAACATACAAATATAAAGTCCAAATTATAGCAGCGTCCAAAATATAATTAATATTTCGTGTGGAACAGACTGAGCCGGGTTTATCGTAAGGCTGAGAGACGGGTCGAGAATGAAGATACCCACCTCCTAGGTGCTAACAATCTAGATCACTTCGAAAGCGGGAGATCAACTTCTCTAGCGAGCGAAAATCGAACCTAATTAATACAGCCAACTCCTCCAATGCCAAACATGTTAGTATTGCTACAATGTGCTGTTAGACGGTACAAGAGAAGGGACCCATGAACGACGATTCCAAAACAATCGACCGAACTCTAACCGATTCGGGCCGAACCGTTCGTCGGAGCAGAACGTGCCCTCAACAACCGATAATTCTTGAACCGAAGTTCAAGATTAACCGCGCGAACATGCATCTATACTATGCACGAACATACGTTGCTACGCGGCCGGCATTCATTCCTCAGCCGCGATACTGAGGCGTTTTAACGTTGCGCCTACATTAATATATTAAATTTATTAATACATAAATATTTATATAATATATAATATTAATATAGTATTAATATTAATTGATATTAATATAAAATTAATTATATTAATAGGTATTAATATATTAAAGATTGCAACGCTGAGAGACATCCCATTTAGTCGGCAACGAAGTATGATCCTCGATGACAATCGTAAAAACGAGATATAAGTCCAACGCGAAGACGCGACGACACGAAAACGCAAAAACGTGACAACGCGACGCATCGTTGCTCGTGCGGCACGATGACGGCAACGACGACGCACTAATGTGCGTTCAACGCACAAATACGCGTGCCACATATGAGCCATTGTGCGACTCGTGGCAATGCTGTACTGACACGCGACGCGAAAGACGCGAAAACCGTTCGCGGCACGATGACGGTACCGACGATTAATTAATTATTAATCTTCTCGATACCTGTCGCGATCGCGTTTAGGAAAAGAATTTTATGGATTCTCGCAATGCTACATTACTGCTCGAGTATCGCCGCGCGAATGATAACAAACACGTAAGAAAAGAATTTGAGCGTCTTGCCCCACTACAGTTCTATTCAATTATTTTCGTATGAATGATAACAAGGCCGTGATACGTAAACAATGTTTACGCACGTCAATGTTTACGTCACCAACGCCAAATAGCATATTAGGTATTATTCTAATTCGCTGCCGAAATATTTTGCTATAAAATATATATGCGAAATATTAAACTATATAAGTATTTTAAATTATAGATCAATTATTTATTAAAACGATTAATCTATCACGGAGCTTATCGTTATATTAATTATTCGATTTTGCGATTTGATCGTTTTACAGCACGTTCTTAATCCAAATTATATCTAGATCGTCGAAAAGTCAAATGATATAGCATCAGTGGACAAAATATATTTGACTCTATGTGTTGTTAAAAAAATAATTATTGTCCGTAAAGATCGCGACAACATGATAATTTATTATTTTAGAGATTATTTTAGAGATTATTTTCCTGTCACACTACGATTAAAATAAAACTTGGAATATTTTATGTATGCGTCACATTAATATCATGATATTAATGTGATGCATACATTAATAGCACGATAATATCGAATGAATTGCACTATCGAGAAAATGAAAAAAATAGAACGAGCAATATGTCTATCTTGAAAATAATACAAATGATAATCAATTTATAAATTACCTGCCGCATATCGTTGCTCCGTACGTCGCTCGATGCTGCTTCAGATTTTCTTTTTCTCTCTTGTTCAACCTCTGCTGCTTCCTGGCATTTACTCAGTGGCACTCACTCGCGAAAACACGAACACATTAATTATGGTTAGTCGTATACGCAACGATCGCGGAACACTTTGCACGGCACTCCGATCGCGGAACAATTACACGAGATATACATTTTATTATATCATAAAAGAGTAATACGGAAAGTACGATTCGCGCTCGACATTTACACGAGGCCAAAATCATGCGCATCGTTACAAGAATGATATAGCAATCGTTTAATTAATAATTATTTTATGCTGGCATTTTAGAAAAAATTATCGAGCGAAATATAATTGACTATAAGAATTATTAAATAAATAATTATTATCCGTAAGGATCGATGATCGAAAGATGGTAACAAAATTTACAATTTTTATCTCTATTAATTCAATTTTTACTCACAATAATGGATGATCGCGATTGAGAATTTGATAAAGATTTATATTTGCAATTACTTATATTTGCAATGTAGCTTCGTGTCGTTTATTAAAAGTAAATTAATCGTTAATTATAATAATCATAGCAATTTCTATTCCTATATTAGTCACGATCGCGTTTAGGAATAGCATTTAAGAATATATGAAGCGTACCACTACGTTACTGCTCGAGTGTCGCCGTACGAATAATAAGACCATAACATAAACAATAGGGTCACCAAGGCCGAACACTATGTTATTGAAAAATCGTTGCCGAAATATTTTACGTATTATTATATTATACACGGTATGTATACGGTGTATGTATATACGCGGAATATTAAAGTGTATAAAGTATATTTTAAATTATGATTAACTATTTATTGAACGATTCATGTATTTCGCGAAATATTTCACGTATTACGAACCTTGTATATACACAAAAATATTAAATTTTCTATATAAGTATATATTTTAAATTAATTATAAATATTTTAAAGGTAAATTTTTTCGCAATTCCGGTTTTTCATTTAGAGTTCTGGGTAGCATCCCATGAGATATAAAAGAAACTCTTAATATTCTTACGCTTCAATATTGCAAGAGATATCGCGATTTTTTAATCATTTTTGTCTATTATTATTTATAAAATTTAAATGGTGCATTTTATAATATTTTATATATAACACACACACATATAATATTCTAATAATATGTCGTGAGCAGCTCTCATTGAGATATCCAATTTTAAAAAGATGTGTTAAATTGATACTCGCAAGTATTGTTACCTCTTTTCTGTGATGCCGATTGATTATCTCGACACTGCACTGTGCATTACTTTATATCAATAAAAGCCTGTCATAACTGCCATAACTGTCATGAGCGACGCATTTGACAGTTCAAATGTTAAGTGTGTGTAATTTTTATTTAATTTATTTAAAAAAAAAAGAGAACTAGAGTTAATATATGTAAATAATTATACACACATACACACAAAATAAATGGCGCGCGCTTATAGTGTTCTAGTATTGTATAAAAGATATGCGGAAATTAAATTAAAAATATTTCCAAAGTTTGATTTTATCATTACTAGAAAATTTTATAGATATACATATGTGTATACATATAAGCCCTTTTTACATACTTTAAAAAATTTCAGTAAAAAAATCCGATTATATACGGCCGAAGAGAGACGCGAGGTTCTATTTTCCGCTTTAGGCCCTTCACTTTCACTACTGCTCCACATTCCTGAAGACCTTCAGGAAAAGGAAAACTCGATTCGCTACGGCGTCACTCGAGCAGAAGATTCGCAAAGTTAAAAATTGTCTTCCTAGTGTGCCAATGAAGTGCGAGTTTCGAGTACGGATTGGCGGCGGTGCGCTAAAGGCGGCCCGTAAATTGGATCTATCAGCGCGTTCGGATGGTGCTATATCATGCTGGAAGCAGCGGACAGAGAGAAGGAGCACCACCATCTTTCAACGTCAGCGCAGAGCCTAGTCGACCACCCACCCGTATCCGACCCCACGTTTGGAACACAACACAACACGACCCTCCTAACACCCCCTCACGTTGGGATTGTCGACAATAGCCATTCTCTGTGCTTTTTATGATTCCCTCCAGCCGACCGAATCTAGTTCACTGATCAGACGCGGCTTGATTCGATGTAATTAATCGTAATTAATTCTTTCTTCTTATACTTGAATGTTCGTTCAGCAGAATTATTCAAAAATTTAGATAAAGATTTTCAATATTTGGTATGAAATAACATATCTATATTGTGTATTAATAATAGCTAGATAATAATATTTTTAATTTTAACTGAAAGATTTCAGAAAAAAAACGCGGAGATGAGTCGAAATTGATCTAGGAGTATACAAAGCGCACTAAAATCATATTTACAATCAAGTCATTTATCGCTTAGTTATACCGCATTAACGGATATTGAAGTCGTTAAATTCGCTAAAGCTTGATTACCGAAGAATCCATGCTCAATTTGCTTTGCAGTTAATTCTTCCAGTAATAATATCCCTTGGCGCCGTAATAATGACTAAATCGCATTTACAAATAAAAGTTGTGAGAAAATACGAATGTAGAATTATAAAGATATCTTGTTATTTATACTATATGAATCTTAATTAAGCCCAAGAGTTTAATGAAAACGTTGTTTTTTATCAGCATCTGGCTGATAATAACGAAAGAAGTTATATTTGTGAGCAATATTAATTATGCAACTGTAATAGCCTGCGAAAACGCTTTCGCATGCCGCAAAACTAATAATTAATCGCGCAAATCAGATCGCAGGATTATTAATAGCCGCGGCGAATCTGTCTAAATTGGTGCAGAAGAGCAATCCGTATCGCAATCGTGTACTGATTTACTCAACTGCCTCGGACGATACATCGTCGATCTTCCGTAGCGACGTGCAGTCTTTTTGTCATTTCTCTTGCTGAATTGTATGTCAGGATACAAATAAGAGGCTCACTTAATATGTACTTAAACCATTCAAGATAATACTAATAAATATTCTCCGCGCGAATATTCGCGTGTCTAATTTAAAATCAATAATGCGTAAATATTGCCTGCATAATACAACGTGATATCCGTATCGTATTTTTTCAAAGATTGATAAAAGTTTTTACGTTTAGGATATAATCCTTCTTTTCATTTATTAATGATATAATCAACGAATACTGTTATTGTAATTTATTAAAATCTAATGTTTTATTATCTTTCTTATCTAAAAAAAAAGATATATATATCAATAAAGAAAGAATGATATATCAAAAAATATTTATATTTAAAATTTAATATTGCACAAAAAAACAAGCTCTTTTGTATACTTTTCTTAATGAATCAGTATTGTCAATCAAAGTCAAAGCTTTTTTAATTGCTTGATAAAAAATGAATTACACAAATGAGACGCGTCAAGAATTTTTCTCGCAGCGAAATACGCGCGAATAAAATTCTCTTCGGTCGGTCGATCGAATCGTATGCGCGATCCTGTCCGATTGCGGCAATTAATTGTTCTTTGGTCGATCGTCGGACACGTCGGGGGCCTCGATGCCGATCCTCGAGTGGATGTCTCTCAGAGCCAATCAGCCGCCGAGGTTTCTCGAGTGTCGAGTAGCGCAGCGCACGCTCGCGCAATGTGAGGGCACTCGAGAGAAATTGGAACGCATCCCAAAGTATATATACATAGGGCACCCGTTCTGTTGCGAGGAAACAGCCCGACACTCTCGAGACGGATCGTCCGTTTTGAACCCCAATGTTACCGCAACGCGACTCCGTAAGACGAACGATCGTTTATGGACAGCTCGATACTCTATCAGTCTTTCACAAAAGTGACGTCAGGAGAACGTCCGACGATGCAATTTGATTTGTATTTTATTAGAAATACAACGTTTTAAACATAAACTTTGGAACGTTGACTAGTTATTTGCGATCTAAAACATTTCATACTTTTAGCCAAAGTCCTATTGTATATACAATACTGGCTCGACATTACGCAAATATCAGTTATTTATGAAAAGATTAATGCAGGTCGGCAATGTTGACTTTGCAAATATGTGAAAAAAAAAAATCTATCGCGCACTCATAAAAGCAATGTATAAAAATTCATAAATCATGCACGCGAGTCCCAATATTAAGTGCAACGGAGTGCGCTACGAGTCGCTTTATCGAGAAAGGATTATCGAGAAGGATTGCGAATAAGGATGCACGGATTTAGATATGTATGCAGTGTAGATACGGTGCCACACAATGTCATCATTGATAACCGCACTTCGGCGGAGAGGCCAAAGCCACCGCACTTCCAGCTGGTTTAGCAGTCAAGGACGACTTGGGCGTCGAGCGATCCCATTTATCAGCATCGACGGTCCTGCCGGAATCCAGGATGCTCGATCTCAGGAGGTCGCCGCCGCCGGAATGACGCTGCCATCTCGACAGGAGGATCAACGTACTCCGCGAACATTGGACAGAGATAAGATGAAGGGAAGAAAGGAATTCGCCTGTCGTCGAAGAAACAGTCAACTAAAAAGGAAGGAAGAAAGGAAAGAAAAGAAATCAAAGAGAGAGAAAGAAAAGAGAAAATGAAATAAAGAGAAGAAAGAAATTAAAAGAAAATTTAATCGAGAGAAGAGAATGTAAAATTTAAATAACATCAAAATAATTTACAGAATAATCAAAACTGTCAAAAACAAAAATCACAAAAATAAGAATGTTTTTTTATATAAAAATATAAAACAAAAGGAAAGAGAGATAAAATTAAGAATTTTGTAACGGCAAAAAATGCAAGCGGATACAAATAATTCCAAGTTAATCTTTTAAGCGACAGTATACAGGTCGCACTGCGAGCTGCAAATGAAGGAAAAAAGAAAGATAGAAACAGGGCAGCGATACACGCAACGAATTTCATTCGTCGAATTTCGTCGTCGAGGGTTAAGCGGCCGCAGGCAGGACCAGTAAGTTCCTGTTCCTCATTCAACTAATCCTACATTGGCAAGGTAATTAACTCCGAGCGGGCATAGGGATCTCCCGGTTCAGAGGTCTGTGTGCCTCTGTTGGTCCACATTCCTCCTCCCCTTCCAGCTACTGCTCGGCACCGTCGTTCTCGCGACGGCGACGACGATGATGTCAACTCTGCAGCTGCGTGTAATATCGCGAGACGTTGTTTTAGCGAGAAAACCGTATATCTGCGAGAGATCACAATATCCTTCCATTCACCCCAAAAGCATCCGGCTGCCGTCACTTTGCCTTCTGCAGCGACCGGAAAGATAATCAAACTTCTTACCAAAGTGTGCGTGTGCGCGCACAACGAACCTTCTCGTTCCTTTCCCGGCTTTTCGGGATTTTCCTTCGTCCTTCGTTCTTCTCTCTCTCTCTCTCTTTCTCTCTCTCTCTCTCTCTCTGTTTCTCTGGTCTACTCACACGTCCACTTCTCTGTTCTTCTATCCGGTATTGCCCGCCTCCGCGAATCTCGACTTAGTTATCTGTAACTAAGCTAATCTCAGCCAAGGAGTCGACTCAGCCCGGCAACGCGATTCCCTGCTTCTCCCTCACTCGCTTAAACACGAGTCCGACCGATCTCGCCAAAGCCTTTAGATTCCCTGCACTAATCCAACCCCTCCAAAGTTGTATATGTACGCGGATCGGAACGCTCAAGCACCGCTGTTTCTCTGTCCTCTCTTATTCTCTCTCTTTCTCTTTCTCTTTCATTCACTATCTTTGTCTGTCTCTGATTCTTCAAGGCCGACAACCATCGATGGTAAAGCCAGCGATCCTCCGGGACGAGTTAACGGTCGACCGCCACTTTTATTAGCAATCTCAATTGCCGATTTCAGTCGAAATCTCCCTTTCGGATGTGTTGCTTAACCTCAACTTCCGCTACGAGATCTCAGGAATATACTAACATGAGAGTTTTCGGAAATTGTCGCGATGGAACTTGAAGAGAGAGAACTTTCTCGGAAACTTTCCTTTGTTCGAGGCCGAGAGAAAAGATCGTGTTAAGAAATTATTTTTAGAACACGAGAACAAAATCTTTTCGTAATTCAATAGAACATACTAGATCAACATATTTATTAACCTAGTAAATATTTATTTATTTATTTATAAACGGGAAAGAGGTTCCGTTAATACAAAAAGAAAAATGTAATTACAATTTTAACATCAGTAAAGAAACGCAGAAGAAGATGCTGAGAGAAAAAATGAAAAAAGACAGACTATAAGTTATAACAAATAAAAAAAAAATCGTATGAAGATAATAAAATAATGATCGTTTAAAAGAGCTAAGAGATGTATAGAAGAAATTCACGGCGATCGGAGAATTTATTAGCCAGTAAGCTAATAGTCGATTCAGAAGTTTCAATTTGCCTGAAAACTACGATGCACTTTCTCGTAAAAAATTAAGTTGTTTCTAAGAGATTTGGCTAGAATATGCAATTTCACGCGATCCAGTAAGTCCGGACAAATAATACGCCCACTATAATCAAAAAATTTAAAAAGAAAGAAACAATTTAAAAATATCTTCTTCTATTGTCTAATGTTACAAACTTAAACTTATTTAACATATAATCATATGTATGAAAATTAAATAACAAATATAAATTATGTAATATATCAGGAATTTTCTTTTTAAACAGTGTGTTTCTTTTCTCGGGGAAAAAAAATTGGAAACTATTTCAACATAGTAATCGTTTGTAACTGGCAACTAATACTAATCGTCATATTTCAAGCCATCATTATACCAATAACCTGATATTTCTCAGATAAAGCAAAGCAGCGGATCCCGTGAAACCTTCATAAACGCGGATGCGATATTAAGAATCATTAGAGGAACCGACGCTCCGGAACAAACGCTCTTTGACGAGCTACGCTCGAAGGTAAATCAAGGAACCTTCAGTTCCCAACGAGTATCAGAATCGGGAGACGAAAGGAGGAAAGACGGAGGATCTCGGTTGAGGCGAAGCATCAATTGCTTCGTCGAGAATTGAAAGGACTTGATTAGTGATACGGATCGCTACCTTGCAAAACAGAATCCCCGTAAAATCTCAGACTCTCTTATGCGCGAGTTGTCGCGAAAAAGCGTTGAATTGCAAATCGAACGAGCAGCGATAATGCCGTAATAACGATCGTGTCAGGATTGCCGAACTGTAACGCGCAAATGCGACGCATCTAATCGCCGCATTAACGTTAATTATAAGCGTACCGGATGTTACGCGTTCGCCGATTTGGTGAACTTGTCAGCTGCATGTGTAACCCAAACGCATCGTTCAGCAATTCGTTATCGATCGATTCTGCACGAGTTCTTCAAGAGTTATAACCAATACGCATGCAACATCTTTCTGTAATAGAAAGGAAGAACACTATTATTGCTAAAAAATTATTCGACACAGAAATATCCGGCAATTTTAAAAATTAAAATATCTCAAAGGGATTAAGAATGATAAAATGCAATATTGATTGTCGATTTAAATAAATATATTTCTCAAGAGAATTAACACATTTTTTTTAATATTTATTATTAAAATATGATAGTGATATAATCACACTCTCTCTATGAGAGAGAGAGAGGGAGAGAGAGAATAATTCCAAAATCTTTTCAATAAGATTTTAGCAAAAACATATATTGGTGAGACGAAGATGCATTCTTTCTTCACATCATGCTTTCAGAATATAAAGGAAAAAAGTAATTCGTCGCTATCCGCTAATTTGATCACGTATCGCGCAAATTTCGCGCCGCACACAATACATCATCTCCGACAATTTACTTGCATTAAAAGCGGGATGCATAATTCAAACGAATGGTTTTAACTTCGATGCACGTCATCATCGATATCGGCCGACCGGACTTGCAGTGTATAAGTGTTCGTCGCGGAATATGACGGCGTAATGGGCGTCGCGGTTCGCATTTCCGCCGTAGGGTACTGGGCATAATCCAATGGAATTGTTCGCGTACTTCGTAATGCATACTTAAATACATTTCCTTGGCTATTACTACTAACGTATTTCAATGATTATAGAATTGGCCATATGCATCATTTTCGCACAAAGTGTTTCTCTTCTTCTCTTTTCCTTGTTATAGATGCATCACCTTATACTTCATTCATTTTATACTTGTACTATGCACTACTTATACTTGTACATTGCTGCTTTTATTTGCAATTATTATGATTAACGGATTAATCTAACTGACTTGTTAAAAACTCTATAATAAATCTTTGGATTTTTACCTGACAATACTATTTGCAGGAAATTTCTCTAATAGAATGAATTATAAGAATTGATTAAAGCTCTTTCTCTTCTTCTCTCTGTTATATCTCCTATCGTCTTTTTTATTTAATAATATTGTTTCTATATTTTATGCATAAAAATTTCAATGGATAATATATTTAATGACGTATTATCTTTATATAATTGTTACAAATAAGATAAATTATAATTTACTATGTATAGTTGTCCTGTTACCCTTAGAATAAGTATCGCTCCCCCTTTCGTGCTCAGCATATTCACCCCTTTCCGCATGGATTAAGCGCGAGATCCTTTTAAAAAATGCAGCGACTCACCGGCGCACTCGTCGCGACCCAAATACTTCTATTCATCGATCATTCTATCGTTTTCCGTCGCGATATAACGCCCTGCGAATTCCGCCCTCGTCAATATAAATCGCGTTAAACACAATCCAAAAGTGCCCTCGAGCTTCGCGCGAAACGATAGAAGGATAAGCTCTTCATAAAAACAGTAATTTCATTCGATCATCTTAAAACCCGGTCATGTGCGATTTCTACTTTTAAATAAATGTCTATTCCCAATGTAATTCCGGATACAATTCCACAAACGGGAGAAATAATTCTTTAATATTATCTCACTCAAGATTAATATTTCTGATAATAAAATAATAATAAAATTCTAAGAACCCTTACTAAATTTTACAGAAATTGTAAATTCTAAATATTCATCAAAATTCTCTTTGGAATTAAGAGGATGCCGGACCGTCCTGTTTTACCGGCCATAATAATTATATATTTGCTTAATATAAGGGTTTTGCGGTGTGTACGTGCAAAATAGGATACCTCTCCACTCGGAAATGCATGAAGGAATATAAGTAAACGTTTGAAAATGTATTTGAAAGCCTAATAAGAAACATTTCGGTGTGCAAAATGTTGCATAGTAAAATCTTTTTTAAAAAGCTTCTAAACTCACTTTCTCGAAGTTCACTAATACTCTTTGATAAAATGCCGAGTGCGGAGTTCACTTGTTAGGCACGTGCAAGTTGCAGGTTTTTTATATTAAGTAAATGTTGACGGCAGAAGCCGATAACAAAACTGTAATTTTTAAATTTTTT